>NC_068439.1:85017829-85153708 GCF_023373465.1 Oncorhynchus keta | reverse complement strand
GTTCAGTGAATTATCACTTCTACCTCTAATTAGCAATCATAGGATTCATTCATGCTCCTTAGATGCCAGGTTAGGGTTAAACACTAATTTACTGTTATGTTCTCTGGACCCCCTGAAGTAGCCTTGGCCATCCCCTGGCCACCCCATGTATAAGACTCTAGTTCTGCCACTGAGGCAGAGGGTACGTCTAGCCCACGCGGGCGGTTGAGCAGACAGGCAGAGGGCACGTCTAGCCCACGCGGGCGGTTGAGCAGACAGGCAGAGGGTACGTCTAGCCCACGCGGGCGGTTGAGCAGACAGGCAGAGGGCACGACATCTAGTCCTCAGAAGAACTGGAGTATGATAAGCACCTCGATCCAATGACAAAGGAGATACTAGGCTGTTTGACTCACCTGTTTCTCTGTCTTCCTGTTCTTTGCCCCAAAGGAAGGGGACCTATTCCCAGGCAGCAAGTTGAGAGCAAGGGGTGAATCTGTGGACTCATCGCGCTCTCTCTCTCTCTCTATTTTGTTTTGTTTATTAACACAGGCTGTCGGAGGAGCCGCCACGCCGGACACAGAGTGACCCACCAGTTACCTGAGAGGCCTTTCACTTGAACCTTTTCGCCTAACCTCTTAAATAACTACCTTGTTTCGAGCACCACATATCAGTCTCCTGCTGTCTTAATTTATTGTGAGTTTCACTTCTGACTCCCCTGGGCTGCCAAAACGCACAGACAGACAGACAGACAGGCAGAGCTCCTGCAGGAATGAGGAGAGAGAGAATGATGGATGGTTTCTCCTTCATTCCCCCAGGGTAGTCTGGGTAGTGGAGTCCTTGAGGCAGTAGATTTTTTATTTTTTTTATTTATTTATATAGCCCTTCGTACATCAGCTGATATCTGTTTTGACTTGGCTCCTCCCATGGCAGTTTTGGCTCCTCCCATGGTAGTGATCAACCAATCATGAGGCAGCATAGGCAAAGACTTTTGAGTGGTTTCCCACTCCTGAGAGCTGATTGGTCAAGAGAGGAACGGGGAGGAGTTAGCAGGCTGCTGTAAAGAGTACACCAGAGAGAGAGAGTAGAGGTAGGTAGAGATGCCGGTATTCACTGGGCAGTACTGGGCGTGGCAGTAGAATGGGTTGCCAGGGAAACCGTGGAGGAGGAGGAAGTGATGGCTCGTGGGGCCTGACACCTGGAACAGGAAGATATGACATCACACACAGGGACAGAATATGACATCACACAGGGACAGGATATGGCATCACACAGGGACAGGATATGGAATCACACAGGGACAGGATATGACATATAGCAGAGACGCAGGTGAAGAGGTGAGAATAGAGACAGCCAATAGGAGAACATGCCAGACAGCAGACTGTGTGAGGCATCATAGTATCTGTGATCATTCTGAAGTAGTCAAATGTCTTCTTCATGACTGGTGGATCCCTCCTGATGACCTGGACATGACTCCAACAGGGTCATCAGGAGGGATCAGCCAATGATGTCCCACCCAGTTGACTACATTCAAATGGTGGAAGCCCTCAATGACGCTGGCCATGCTAATATTGCCTGTGGCCACTAGAGGCATCTATCATTCTCTATGGTGTGTCTCACCAGGAGCGTGACTTGCGGACGCGTGTGGCTCTCTCTCTGTAGGGGGCGTTGTCTGTGGGAGAGGGGCTACAGTTAGGCCGCACCTCTGAGGGCCAGTGGTCCAATGAGACTGTGGTGGGAGGACTCATGTCCAGCTCCAAGAACAGGATGTTCTCAGCCTACACACATACACACACATACACAACACACGAGGAAACAGAGCAGTCAGGTAATTTTAGCTGTACAGTAGCAGGTTTTAGCACGGCTAACAAGGGTCAGGGGCCAGGGTCGGTATACCTGCTAATCTCCTTCCCAGACACTCCAGTGCAAATTTTGCTAAGAGCGTGTTGGACCAATATGCTGATCTGGGCCTTCATTAGCCAATGCAGAAGATGAGAAAAAACTCTCATCGGCTTCATCTACCAAGCAATCATCTCCTACAAAACAGTCGTGCAGTCGTGTGATTCGCCAAAATTAAATGATGACAAATACTTTACTCAGTAGGTCACTTCCATAGAATTGTATGGTCACGCCCACACTGTACATCAGATTCAGGACTTTACCATTATCACGTCACATTGTGCGATGTTACCAAATTAAAATCTTCATATCAACCTGGCTAGACTGTTTCAGTTCTGTTTGCAAGGATACATCAGCCGACGTCAAGGCTGCATCAACTACAGCCGTGTTTGGATCTACATCCAAGATGATTATTTGTTATTCTGCCACAACATGTAAACATTCCATAATAATGGTATTATGTCAGCCGTGTTTCTATTGGTCAGTCACCTGGATCGGCTCGTAACACAACCACACTACACGATAAAGGCAGATCTGACCGAACTAATAGTTAAATCAGCAGACTCATTGGACCAGGAGCCAAGACATAGTTAAATCAGCAGACTCACTGGACCAGGAGCCAAGACATAGTTAAATCAGCAGACTCACTGGACCAGGAGCCAAGACATAGTTAAATCAGCAGACTCACTGGACCAGGAAACAAGACATCCCCCAATTGTTTACGACATCAGAATTTGACCTCAACGTGTAAATTTGGTTTGGGACAACTTTGAATGGTTGATATCCCAGGTGTATATGTGCCGTGCCTGGGGAAGAAGTTATACACCTACTGACCATTTTCATTCACTCCATCACACACTCTCTCCTACCCGGTATCTGGAGTGGGCGCCCATCGCTAAGGCAACCCGTGCGTACTGGCTGATTGGTCGTTTATATCCGACTGCCGAGGCTAGTCTCTTCTTCATCTGACTGAACCGACGGAGAGAATTGAACATAGAAAATATAATTGAACATACCACATATTATATTACAGAAGTATTCTAACAATTCAAAAGGTCCCAGATGGACACTCACAGATACAGAAAGTACCTTGTTCTCCTCACAGATAGACGGATCACCGTACTACCCTGCTTTGTCGTTGTTTCAGACTGCAATCTAAACCAACCTGTCTACTGTCAGCCTGTCTACAGTCAGCCTGTCTACAGTCAGCCTGTCTACAGTCAGCCTGTCTACTGTCAGCCTGTCTACAGTCAGCCTGTCTACAGTCAGCCTGTCTACTGTCAGCCTGTCTACTGTCAGCCTGTCTACAGTCAGCCTGTCTACTGTCAACCTGTCTACAGTCAGCCTGTCTACAGTCAGCCTGTCTACAGTCAGCCTGTCTACTGTCAACCTGTCTACAGTCAGCCTGTCTACTGTCAGCCTGTCTACTGTCAGCCTGTCTACTGTCAGCCTGTCTACAGTCAGCCTGTCAACCTGTCTACTGTCAACCTGTCTACTGTCAACCTGTCTACTGTCAACCTGTCTACAGTCAGCCTGTCTACAGTCAGCCTGTCTACAGTCAGCCTGTCTACTGTCAACCTGTCTACAGTCAGCCTGTCTACTGTCAACCTGTCTACAGTCAGCCTGTCTACTGTCAACCTGTCTACAGTCAGCCTGTCTACTGTCAACCTGTCTACAGTCAGCCTGTCTACTGTCAGCCTGTCTACTGTCAACCTGTCTACAGTCAGCCTGTCTACTGTCAACCTGTCTACAGTCAGCCTGTCTACAGTCAGCCTGTCTACTGTCAACCTGTCTACAGTCAGCCTGTCTACTGTCAGCCTGTCTACTGTCAGCCTGTCTACTGTCAGCCTGTCTACTGTCAACCTGTCTACAGTCAGCCTGTCTACTGTCAGCCTGTCTACTGTCAACCTGTCTACAGTCAGCCTGTCTACAGTCAGCCTGTCTAGTGTCAACCTGTCTACTGTCAGCCTGTCTACTGTCAACCTGTCTACAGTCAGCCTGTCTACAGTCAGCCTGTCTACTGTCAGCCTGTCTACTGTCAACCTGTCTACAGTCAGCCTGTCTACTGTCAGCCTGTCTACAGTCAGCCTGTCTACTGTCAACCTGTCTACTGTCAACCTGTCTACAGTCAGCCTGTCTACTGTCAACCTGTCTACAGTCAGCCTGTCTACAGTCAGCCTGTCTACAGTCAGCCTGTCTACTGTCAGCCTGTCTATAGTCAGCCTGTCTACTGTCAACCTGTCTACAGTCAGCCTGTCTACAGTCAGCCTGTCTACTGTCAACCTGTCTACAGTCAGCCTGTCTACTGTCAGCCTGTCTACTGTCAGCCTGTCTACTGTCAACCTGTCTACAGTCAGCCTGTCTACTGTCAGCCTGTCTACTGTCAACCTGTCTACAGTCAGCCTGTCTACAGTCAGCCTGTCTACTGTCAGCCTGTCTACAGTCAGCCTGTCTACTGTCAGCCTGTCTACTGTCAGCCTGTCTACTGTCAGTCTGTCTACTGTCAGCCTGTCTACTGTCAACCTGTCTACTGTCAGCCTGTCTACTGTCAGCCTGTCTACTGTGAGCCTGTCTACAGTCAGCCTGTCTACTGTGAGCCTGTCTACAGTCAGCCTGTCTACTGTGAGCCTGTCTACAGTCAGCCTGTCTACTGTCAACCTGTCTACTGTGAGCCTGTCTACAGTCAGCCTGTCTACTGTCAGCCTGTCTACAGTCAGCCTATCTACTGTCAGCCTGTCTACTGTCAGCCTGTCTACTGTCAGCCTGTCTACTGTCAACCTGTCTACAGTCAGCCTGTCTACAGTCAGCCTGTCTACTGTCAACCTGTCTACTGTCAGCCTGTCTACTGTCAACCTGTCTACAGTCAGCCTGTCTACAGTCAGCCTGTCTACTGTCAGCCTGTCTACTGTCAGCCTGTCTACAGTCAGCCTGTCTACTGTCAGCCTGTCTACAGTCAGCCTGTCTACTGTCAGCCTGTCTACTGTCAGCCTGTCTACTGTGAGCCTGTCTACAGTCAGCCTGTCTACTGTGAGCCTGTCTACAGTCAGCCTGTCTACTGTGAGCCTGTCTACAGTCAGCCTGTCTACTGTGAGCCTGTCTACAGTCAGCCTGTCTACTGTGAGCCTGTCTACAGTCAGCCTGTCTACTGTGAGCCTGTCTACAGTCAGCCTGTCTACAGTCAGCCTGTCAACAGTCAGCCTGTCTACTGTAAACCTGTCTACAGTCAGCCTGTCTACAGTCAGCCTGTCTACTGTCAGCCTGTCTATAGTCAGCCTGTCAACTGTCAACCTGTCTACAGTCAGCCTGTCTACAGTCAGCCTGTCTACTGTCAACCTGTCTACAGTCAGCCTGTCTACTGTCAGCCTGTCTACTGTCAGCCTGTCTACTGTCAACCTGTCTACAGTCAGCCTGTCTACTGTCAGCCTGTCTACTGTCAACCTGTCTACAGTCAGCCTGTCTACAGTCAGCCTGTCTACTGTCAGCCTGTCTACTGTCAGCCTGTCTACAGTCAGTCTGTCTACTGTCAGCCTGTCTACTGTCAACCTGTCTACTGTCAGCCTGTCTACTGTCAGCCTGTCTACTGTCAGCCTGTCTACTGTCAACCTGTCTACTGTCAGTCAGCCTGTCTACTGTCAGCCTGTCTACTGTCAGCCTGTCTACTGTCAACCTGTCTACAGTCAGCCTGTCTACTGTCAGCCTGTCTACTGTCAACCTGTCTAGTCAGTCAGCCTGTCTACAGTCAGCCTGTCTACTGTCAGCCTGTCTACAGTCAGCCTGTCTACTGTCAACCTGTCTACAGTCAGCCTGTCTACTGTCAGCCTGTCTACTGTCAACCTGTCTACAGTCAGCCTGTCTACAGTCAGCCTGTCTACTGTCAGCCTGTCTACTGTCAACCTGTCTACAGTCAGCCTGTCTACTGTCAGCCTGTCTACTGTCAACCTGTCTACAGTCAGCCTGTCTACTGTCAGCCTGTCTACTGTCAGCCTGTCTACTGTCAACCTGTCTACAGTCAGCCTGTCTACTGTCAGCCTGTCTACTGTCAACCTGTCTACAGTCAGCCTGTCTACAGTCAGCCTGTCTACTGTCAGCCTGTCTACTGTCAACCTGTCTACAGTCAGCCTGTCTACTGTCAGCCTGTCTACTGTCAACCTGTCTACAGTCAGCCTGTCTACTGTCAGCCTGTCTACTGTCAGCCTGTCTACTGTCAGTCTGTCTACTGTCAGCCTGTCTACTGTCAACCTGTCTACTGTCAGCCTGTCTACTGTCAGCCTGTCTACTGTGAGCCTGTCTACAGTCAGCCTGTCTACTGTGAGCCTGTCTACAGTCAGCCTGTCTACTGTGAGCCTGTCTACAGTCAGCCTGTCTACTGTCAACCTGTCTACTGTGAGCCTGTCTACAGTCAGCCTGTCTACTGTCAGCCTGTCTACAGTCAGCCTGTCTACTGTCAGCCTGTCTACTGTCAACCTGTCTACAGTCAGCCTGTCTACTGTCAACCTGTCTACAGTCAGCCTGTCTACAGTCAGCCTGTCTACAGTCAGCCTGTCTACTGTCAGCCTGTCTATAGTCAGCCTGTCAACTGTCAACCTGTCTACAGTCAGCCTGTCTACAGTCAGCCTGTCTACTGTCAACCTGTCTACAGTCAGCCTGTCTACTGTCAGCCTGTCTACTGTCAGCCTGTCTACTGTCAACCTGTCTACAGTCAGCCTGTCTACTGTCAGCCTGTCTACTGTCAACCTGTCTACAGTCAGCCTGTCTACAGTCAGCCTGTCTACTGTCAGCCTGTCTACTGTCAGCCTGTCTACTGTCAGCCTGTCTACTGTCAGTCTGTCTACTGTCAGCCTGTCTACTGTCAACCTGTCTACTGTCAGCCTGTCTACTGTCAGCCTGTCTACTGTCAACCTGTCTACAGTCAGCCTGTCTACTGTCAGCCTGTCTACTGTCAGCCTGTCTACTGTCAACCTGTCTACAGTCAGCCTGTCTACTGTCAGCCTGTCTACTGTCAACCTGTCTACAGTCAGCCTGTCTACAGTCAGCCTGTCTACTGTCAGCCTGTCTACAGTCAGCCTGTCTACTGTCAACCTGTCTACAGTCAGCCTGTCTACTGTCAGCCTGTCTACTGTCAACCTGTCTACAGTCAGCCTGTCTACAGTCAGCCTGTCTACTGTCAGCCTGTCTACTGTCAACCTGTCTACAGTCAGCCTGTCTACTGTCAGCCTGTCTACTGTCAACCTGTCTACAGTCAGCCTGTCTACTGTTAGCCTGTCTACTGTCAGCCTGTCTACTGTCAACCTGTCTACAGTCAGCCTGTCTACTGTCAGCCTGTCTACTGTCAACCTGTCTACAGTCAGCCTGTCTACAGTCAGCTTGTCTACTGTCAGCCTGTCTACTGTCAACCTGTCTACAGTCAGCCTGTCTACTGTCAGCCTGTCTACTGTCAACCTGTCTACAGTCAGCCTGTCTACTGTCAGCCTGTCTACTGTCAGCCTGTCTACTGTCAGTCTGTCTACTGTCAGCCTGTCTACTGTCAACCTGTCTACTGTCAGCCTGTCTACTGTCAGCCTGTCTACTGTGAGCCTGTCTACAGTCAGCCTGTCTACTGTGAGCCTGTCTACAGTCAGCCTGTCTACTGTGAGCCTGTCTACAGTCAGCCTGTCTACTGTCAACCTGTCTACTGTGAGCCTGTCTACAGTCAGCCTGTCTACTGTCAGCCTGTCTACAGTCAGCCTGTCTACTGTCAGCCTGTCTACTGTCAACCTGTCTACAGTCAGCCTGTCTACAGTCAGCCTGTCTACTGTCAGCCTGTGTACTGTCAACCTGTCTACAGTCAGCCTGTCTACTGTCAGCCTGTCTACAGTCAGCCTGTCTACTGTCACCTGCCTGTCAACCTGTCAGTCAGCCTGTCTACTGTCAACCTGTCTACAGTCAGCCTGTCTACAGTCAGCCTGTCTACTGTCAGCCTGTCTACAGTCAGCCTGTCTACTGTGAGCCTGTCTACAGTCAGCCTGTCTACTGTGAGCCTGTCTACTGTCAGCCTGTCTACTGTCAGCCTGTCTACTGTCAGCCTGTCTACTGTCAGCCTGTCTACTGTCAGCCTGTCTACTGTGAGCCTGTCTACAGTCAGCCTGTCTACTGTGAGCCTGTCTACAGTCAGCCTGTCTACTGTGAGCCTGTCTACAGTCAGCCTGTCTAGCCTGTCTACAGTCAGCCTGTCTACTGTCAGCCTGTCTACAGTCAGCCTGTCTACTGTGAGCCTGTCTACTGTCAGCCTGTCTACTGTCAGCCTGTCTACTGTCAGCCTGTCTACAGTCAGCCTGTCTACTGTCAGCCTGTCTACTGTCAGCCTGTCTACAGTCAGCCTGTCTACTGTGAGCCTGTCTACAGTCAGCCTGTCTACTGTCAGCCTGTCTACAGTCAGCCTGTCTACTGTCAGCCTGTCTACTGTCAGCCTGTCTCACAGTCAACCTGTCTACAGTCAGCCTGTCTACTGTCAGCCTGTGTCTGTCAACCTGTCTACAGTCAGCCTGTCTACAGTCAGCCTGTCTACTGTCAACCTGTCTACTGTCAACCTGTCTACAGTCAGCCTGTCTACTGTCAACCTGTCTACAGTCAGCCTGTCTACAGTCAGCCTGTCTACTGTCAGCCTGTCTACAGTCAGCCTGTCTACTGTCAGCCTGTCTATAGTCAGCCTGTCTACTGTCAGCCTGTCTACTGTCAGCCTGTCTACAGTCAGCCTGTCTACTGTCAACCTGTCTACTGTCAACCTGTCTACAGTCAGCCTGTCTACTGTCAACCTGTCTACAGTCAGCCTGTCTACAGTCAGCCTGTCTACTGTCAGCCTGTCTACAGTCAGCCTGTCTACTGTCAGCCTGTCTACAGTCAGCCTGTCTACTGTCAGCCTGTCTACTGTCAGCCTGTCTACTGTCAGCCTGTCTACAGTCAGCCTGTCTACTGTCAGCCTGTCTACAGTCAGCCTGTCTACTGTCAGCCTGTCTACTGTCAGCCTGTCTACTGTCAGCCTGTCTACTGTGAGCCTGTCTACAGTCAGCCTGTCTACTGTGAGCCTGTCTACAGTCAGCCTGTCTACTGTGAGCCTGTCTACAGTCAGCCTGTCTACTGTGAGCCTGTCTACAGTCAGCCTGTCTACTGTGAGCCTGTCTACAGTCAGCCTGTCTACTGTGAGCCTGTCTACAGTCAGCCTGTCTACTGTGAGCCTGTCTACAGTCAGCCTGTCTACAGTCAGCCTGTCTACTGTGAGCCTGTCTACTGTGAGCCTGTCTACAGTCAGCCTGTCTACTGTCAGCCTGTCTACTGTCAGCCTGTCTACTGTGAGCCTGTCTACAGTCAGCCTGTCTACTGTGAGCCTGTCTACTGTCAGCCTGTCTACTGTCAGCCTGTCTACAGTCAGCCTGTCTACAGTCAGCCTGTCTACTGTGACTGTGAGCCTGTCTACAGTCAGCCTGTCTACAGTCAGCCTGTCTACTGTCAGCCTGTCTACTGTGAGTCAGCCTGTCTACAGTCAGCCTGTCTACTGTCAGCCTGTCTACTGTCAGCCTGTCTACTGTGAGCCTGTCTACAGTCAGCCTGTCTACTGTGAGCCTGTCTACTGTCAGCCTGTCTACTGTCAGCCTGTCTACAGTCAGCCTGTCTACTGTCAGCCTGTCTACTGTCAGCCTGTCTACAGTCAGCCTGTCTGTCAGCCTGTCTACTGTCAGCCTGTCTACTGTCAGCCTGTCTACTGTCAGCCTGTCTACTGTCAGCCTGTCTACTGTGAGCCTGTCTACTGTCAGCCTGTCTACTGTCAGCCTGTCTACAGTCAGCCTGTCTACTGTCAGCCTGTCTACTGTCAGCCTGTCTACTGTCAGCCTGTCTACTGTGAGCCTGTCTACTGTCAGCCTGT
The DNA here is from genome assembly GCF_023373465.1 of Oncorhynchus keta. Classification (NCBI taxonomy): domain Eukaryota; kingdom Metazoa; phylum Chordata; class Actinopteri; order Salmoniformes; family Salmonidae; genus Oncorhynchus; species Oncorhynchus keta. The sequence continues at coordinate 85,143,936 of NC_068439.1, read as the reverse complement.
CTACTGTCAGCCTGTCTACTGTCAGCCTGTCTACTGTCAGCCTGTCTACTGTCAGCCTGTCTACTGTGAGCCTGTCTACTGTCAGCCTGTCTACTGTGAGCCTGTGTACGTGGCCCAGACTGCCAAATATTTGTTTATAGTCATACCCATGGCTGTTCAATCGTGTGTCACACAGACAGACAGACAGACACATGAACACACACACGCAGACACACACAGATACAGATACACACACCCTGACCTCTCGGAGGGGGTGAGGAGTTGGAACTTCCACTGGTCCTCCTCAGGGTCAAGGGTCAGTCTGTTCAGGATCTTATTCTTCTCCTCAGGAGGAATGAAGTTCTCTATGATCAGATACCTACACACACACACACACACACACCGGAAAGAGAATATATACTTTTGAACAATAGCTGACTGTAATCACATCATATATGTGTGCTTGTGTGTGTGTGTGTGTGTGTGTGTGTGTGTGTGTGTGTGTGTGTGTGTGTGTGTGTGTGTGTGTGTGTGTGTGTGTGTGTGTGTGTGTGTGTGTGTGTGTGTGTGTGTGTGTGTGTGTGTGTATGTGTGCGCGTGTGTTGGACTTACTTGAACTTGAGTTCTCTGGTGAGTTGGTTCTGCGTCTGCTCCAGCTCCTGTCGACTCCTGACGTGCTCATCATTAACATCCTGGATCTCAGCCTTCACACACTGCAGCTTAGCATAGAGCTACAACACAGCAGAACAGACACACTGCAGCTTAGCATAGAGCTACAACACAGCAGAACAGACACACTGCAGCTTAGCATAGAGCTACAACACAGCAGAACAGACACACTGCAGCTTAGCATAGAGCTACAACACAGTAGAACAGACACACTGCAGCTTAGCATAGAGCTACAACACAGTAGAACAGACACACTGCATCTTAGCATAGAGCTACAACAGATGGAACAGACACGCTGCAGCTTAGCATAGAGCTACAACACAGCAGAACAGACACACAGCTTCTTAGCATAGAGTTACAACACAGTAGAACAGACACACTGCAGCTTAAAATAGAGCTACAACACAGCAGAACAGACACACTGCAGCTTAGCATAGAGCTACAACACAGTAGAACAGACACACTGTAGCTTAGCATAGAGCTACAACACAGCAGAACAGACACACTGCATCTTAGCATAGAGCTACAACAGATGGAACAGACACGCTGCAGCTTAGCATAGAGCTACAACACAGTAGAACAGACACACTGCATCTTAGCATAGAGCTACAACAGACGGAACAGACACGCTGCAGCTTAGCATAGAGCTACAACAGACGGAACAGACACACTGCAGCTTAGCATAGAGCTACAACACAGCAGAACAGACACACTGCATCTTAGCATAGAGCTACAACACAGCAGAACAGACACACTGCAGCTTAGCATAGAGCTGCAACAGACAGAGCAGACACACTTCAGCGTTGCTTAGAGCTACAGCAGATAGATAGAGCTACAACAGATTTAAAAAATTGTCACTTCAACAACAATACAATCAATGAGAAACAATACAGTGTTTTAAATCTCACCTTCTTGAGCTTCTTGGTCTTGGCCTCCACCTCCTGTTGTAGGGAGGAGAATGTTTCTCTGAGTTCTAGAGTCTCTTCATCCTGAACCATCACCTGCTGCAGAATCTCCCTCTCTCTACGACTCTACAATACAAGCACAACTTTATTAACATCTCCCTCTTTCTACGTCTCTACAATACAAACACAACTTTATTAACATCTCCCTCTCTCTACGACTCTATAATACAAACACAACTTTATTAACATCTCCCTCTTTCTACGTCTCTACAATACAAACACAACTTTATTAACATCTCCCTCTCTCTACGACTCTACAATACAAGCACAACTTTATTAACATCTCCCTCTTTCTACGACTATACAATACAAACACAACTTTATTAACATCTCCCTCTTTCTACGACTCTATAATACAAACACAACTTTATTAACATCTCCCTCTCTCTACGACTATACAATACAAACACAACTTTATTAACATCTCCCTCTCTCTACGACTCCATAATACAAACACAACTTTATTAACATCTCCCTCTCTCTACAACTCTACAATACAAACACAACTTTATTAACATCTCCCTCTCTCTACGACTCTACAATACAAACACAACTTTATTAACATCTCCCTCTCTCTACAACTCTACAATACAAACACAACTTTATTAACATCTCCCTCTCTCTACGACTCCATAATACAAACACAACTTTATTAACATCTCCCTCTCTCTACGACTCTACAATACAAACACAACTTTATTAACATCTCCCTCTTTCTAAGACTCTATAATACAAACACAACTTTGTTAACATCTCCCTCTCTCTACGACTCTACAACACAAACACAACTTTATTAACATCTCCCTCTCTCTACGACTCTACAACACAAACACAACTTTATTAACATCTCCCTCTTTCTACGACTCTACAATACAAACACAACTTTGTTAACATCTCCCTCTCTCTACGACTCTACAACACAAACACAACTTTATTAACATCTCCCTCTCTCTACGACTCTACAACACAAACACAACTTTATTAACATCTCCCTCTTTCTACGACTCTACAATACAAACACAACTTTATTAACATCTCCCTCTCTCTACGACTCTACAATACAAACACAACTTTATTAACATCTCCCTCTCTCTACAACTCTACAATACAAACACAACTTTATTAACATCTCCCTCTCTCTACGACTCCATAATACAAACACAACTTTATTAACATCTCCCTCTCTCTACGACTCTATAATACAAACACAACTTTATTAACATCTCCCTCTTTCTACGACTCTATAATACAAACACAACTTTATTAACATCTCCCTCTTTCTACGACTCTACAATACAAACACAACTTTATTAACATCTCCCTGTCTCTACAACACAAACACAACTGTATTAAAATCTCCCTCTCTCTACAACTCTACAATACAAACACAACTTTATTAACATCTCCCTCTCTCTACGACTCTACAACACAAACACAACTTTATTAACATCGCCCTCTTTCTACGACTCTATAATACAAACACAACTTTGTTAACATCTCAACTCTCTCTACGACTCTACAACACAAACACAACTTTATTAACATCTCCCTCTTTCTACGACTCTACAATACAAACACAACTTTGTTAACATCTCCCTCTCTCTACGACTCTACAACACAAACACAACTTTATTAACATCTCCCTCTTTCTACGACTCTACAATACAAACACAACTTTGTTAACATCTCCCTCTCTCTACGACTCTACAACACAAACACAACTTTATTAACATCTCCCTCTTTCTACGACTCTACAATACAAACACAACTTTGTTAACATCTCCCTCTCTCTACAACTCTACAATACAAACACAACTTTATTAACATCTCCCTCTCTCTACGACTCTATAATACAAACACAACTTTATTAACATCTCCCTCTTTCTACGACTCTATAATACAAACACAACTTTATTAACATCTCCCTCTTTCTACGACTCTACAATACAAACACAACTTTATTAACATCTCCCTGTCTCTACAACACAAACACAACTGTATTAAAATCTCCCTCTCTCTACAACTCTACAATACAAACACAACTGTATTAACATCTCCCTCTCTCTACAACTCTACAATACAAACACAACTTTATTAACATCTCCCTCTCTCTACAACTCTACAATACAAACACAACTTTATTAACATCTCCCTCTCTCTACGACTCTACAATACAAACACAACTTTATTAACATCTCCCTCTTTCTACGACTATACAATACAAACACAACTTTATTAACATCTCCTCTTTCTACGACTCTATAATACAAACACAACTTTATTAACATCTCCCTCTCTCTACGACTATACAATACAAACACAACTTTATTAACATCTCCCTCTCTCTACAACTCCATAATACAAACACAACTTTATTAACATCTCCCTCTCTACAACTCTACAATACAAACACAACTTTATTAACATCTCCCCTCTCTACGACTCTACAATACAAACACAACTTTATTAACAACTCTACAACTCTACAATACAAACACAACTTTATTAACATCTCCGGAGAGGGAACGACTCCATAATACAAACACAACATTTATTAACATCTCCTCTCTCTACGACTCTACAATACAAACACAACTTTATTAACATCAACCTCTTTCTAAGACTCTATAATACAAACACAACTTTGTTAACATCTCCCTCTCTCTACGACTCTACAACACAAACACAACTTTATTAACATCTCCCTCTCTCTACGACTCTACAACACAAACACAACTTTATTAACATCTCCCTCTTTCTACGACTCTACAATACAAACACAACTTTGTTAACATCTCCCTCTCTCTACGACTCTACAACACAAACACAACTTTATTAACATCTCCCTCTTTCTACGACTCTACAATACAAACACAACTTTATTAACATCTACCAGAGAGGGAAGACTCTACAATACAAACACAACTTTATTAACATCTCCCTCTCTACAACTCTACAATACAAACACAACTTTATTAACATCTACCAGAGGGAACGACTCCATAATACAAACACAACTTTATTAACATCTCCCTCTCTCTACGACTCTATAATACAAACACAACTTTATTAACATCTCCCTCTTTCTATGACTCTATAATACAAACACAACTTTATTAACATCTCCCTCTTTCTACGACTCTACAATACAAACACAACTTTATTAACAGGGAACCTGTCTCTACAACACAAACACAACTGTATTAAAATCTCCTCTCTCTACAACTCTACAATACAAACACAACTGTATTAACATCTCCTCTCTCTACAACTCTACAATACAAAACAACTTTATTAACATCTCCCTCTCTCTACAACTCTACAATACAAACACAACTTTATTAACATCTCCCTCTCTCTACGACTCTACAATACAAGAACAACTTTATTAACATCTCCCTCTTTCTACGACTATACAACACAAACATATTTATTAACAGGGAACACTTTCTACGACTCTATAATACAAACACAACTTTATTAACATCTCCCTCTCTCAACGACTATACAATACAAACACAACTTTATTAACATCTCCCTCTCTCTACGACTCCATAATACAAACACAACTTTATTAACATCTCCTCTCTCTACAACTCTACAATACAAACACAACTTTATATAACATCTCCCTCTCTCTACGACTCTACAATACAAACACAACTTTATTAACATCTCCTCTCTCTACAACTCTACAATACAAACACAACTTTATTAACATCTCAGAGAGGGAACGACTCCATAATACAAACACAACTTTATTAACATCTCCTCTCTCACAACTCTACAATACAAGGGAACAACTTTATTAACATCTCCCTCTTTCTAAGACTCTATAATACAAACACAACTTTGTTAACATCTCCCTCTCTCTACGACTCTACAACACAAACACAACTTTATTAACATCTCCCTCTCTCTACGACTCTACAACACAAACATGTACTTTATTAACATCTCCCTCTTTCTACGACTCTACAATACAAACACAACTTTGTTAACATCTCCCTCTATAACACGACATCTACAACACAAACACAACTTTATTAACATCTCCCTCTCTACGACTCTACAACACAAACACACTTTATTAACATCTACCGGAGAGGGAACGACTCTACAATACAAACACAACTTTATTAACATCTCCCTCTCTCTACGACATGTACAATACAAACACAACTTTATTAACATCTCCCTCTCTCTACAATACAATACAAACACAACTTTATTAACATCTCCCTCTCTCTACGACTCCATAATACAAACAGACTTTATTAACATCTCCCTCTCTATACGACTCTATAATACAAACACAACTTTATTAACATCTCCCTCTTTCTAACTCTATAATACAAACACAACTTTATTAACATCTCCCAGAGAGGGAACACTCTACAATACAAACACAACTTTATTAACATCTCCCTGTCTCTACAACACAAACACAACTGTATTAAAACCCTCTCTCTACAACTCTACAATACAAACACACTGTATTAACATCCCCTCTCTCTACAACTCTACAATACATGTACCAAGAGGGAACATCTCCCTCTCTCTACAACTCTACTATACAATACAAACACAACTTTATTAACATCTCCCTCTATAACGACTCTACAACACAAACACAACTTTATTAACATGCCCTCTTTCTGGAACACTCTATAATACAAACACAACATTTGTTAACATCTCACACTCTCTACGACTCTACAACACAAACACAACTTTATTAACATCTCCCTCTAGGGAACGACTCTACAATACAAAACAATGTTTGTTAACATCTCCCTCTCTCTACGACTCTACAACACAAAACAACTTTATTAACATCTACCAGAGAGGGAACACTCTACAATAAAACCAGACTTTGTTAACATCTCCCTCTATCTACAACTCTACCAACACAAAACACTTTATATAACATCTCCAGAGAGGGAACGACTCTACAATACAAACACAACTTTGTTAACAACCCTCTCTCTACATACTCTACAATACAAACACAACTTTATTAACATCTCCGGAGAGGGAACGACTCTATAATACAAACACAACTTTATTAACATCTTACCCTCTTTCTACGACTCTATAATACAAACACAACTTTATTAACATCTCCCTCTTTCTACGACTAACAATACAAACCAGACTTTATTAACATCTCCCTGTCTCTACAACACAAACACAACTGTATTAAAATCTCCCTCTCTCTACAACTCTACAATACAAACACAACTATAACATCTCCCTCTCTCTACAACTCTACAATACATGTACAACTTTATTAACATCTCCCCTCTCTACAACTCTACAATACAAACACAACTTCCCTATATAACATCTCCCCAGAGAGGGAACTCTACAACACAAACACACTTTATTAACATCGCCCTCTTTCTACGACTCTATAATACAAACACAACTTTGTTAACATCTCAACTCTCTCTAACATCTACAACACAAACACAACTTTATTAACATCTCCCTCTTTCTACGACTCTACAATACAAACCAGACTTTGTTAACATCTCCCTCTCTCACACTCTACAACACAAACACAACTTTATTAACATCTACCAGAGAGGGAACGACTCTACAATACAAACACAACTTTGTTAACATCTCCCTCTCTCTACGACTCTACAACACAAACACAACTTTATTAACATCTACCAGAGAGGGAACGACTCTACAATACAAACACAACTTTGTTAACATCTCCCTCTCTAACATGTACCAGATACAAACACAACTTTATTAACATCTCCCTCTCTCTACGACTCTACAACACAAACACAACTTTATTAACATCTCCATGTCTCTACAACACAAACACAACTGTATTAACATCTCCCTCTCTCTACAACTCTACAATACAAACACAACTGTATTAACATCTCCCTCTCTCTACGACTCTACAATACAAACACAACTTTATTAACATCTCCCTGTCTCTACAACACAAACACAACTGTATTAACATCTCCCTCTCTCTACAACTCTACAATACAAACACAACTGTATTAACATCTCCCTCTCTCTACAACTCTACAATACAAACACAACTTTATTAACATCTCCCTCTCTCTACAACTCTACAATGCAAACACAACTTTATTAACATCTCCCTCTCTCTACGACTCTACAATACAAACACAACTTTATTAACATCTCCCTCTCTCTACAACACAAACACAACTTTATTAACATCTCCCTCTCTCTACAACTCTACAAGAGGAAACACTCCCTATACAACACAACATATGTACCAGAGAGGGAACACTCCCTATATAACATGTACCAGAGAGGGAACACTCCCTATATAACATGTACCGGAGAGGGAACACTCCCTATACAACATGTACTAGAGATGGAACACTCCCTATATAACATGTACCAGAGAGGGAACACTCCCTATATAACATGTACCGGAGAGGGAACACTCCCTATATAACATGTACCAGAGAGGGAACACTCCCTATACAACATGTACCGGAGAGGGAACACTCCCTATATAACACAACATGTACCAGAGAGGGAACACTCCCTATATAACATGTACCAGAGAGGGAACACTCCCTATACAACATGTACCGGAGAGGGAACACTCCCTATACAACATGTACCAGAGAGGGAACACTCCCTATATAACACAACATGTACCAGAGAGGGAACACTCCCTATATAACATGTACCAGAGAGGGAACACTCCCTATATAACACAACATGTACCAGAGAGGGAACACTCCCTATACAACATGTACCAGAGAGGGAACACTCCCTATATAACACAACATGTACCAGAGAGGGAACACTCCCTATACAACATGTACCAGAGAGGGAACACTCCCTATATAACACAACATGTACCAGAGGGAACACTCCCTATATAACATGTACCAGAGGGAACACTCCCTATACAACATGTACCAGAGGGAACACTCCCTATACAACATGTACCAGAGAGGGAACACTTCCTATATAACACAACATGTACCAGAGAGGGAACACTCCCTATATAACATGTACCAGAGAGGGAACACTCCTATATAACATGTACCAGAGAGGGAACACTCCTATATAACATGTACCGGAGAGGGAACACTCCTATATAACATGTACCAGAGAGGGAACACTCCCTATACAACATGTACCGGAGAGGAACACTCCTATACAACATGTACCAGAGAGGGAACACTCCCTATATAACACAACATGTACCAGAGGGAACACTCCCTATATAACATGTACCAGAGAGGGAACACTCCTATATAACATGTACCGGAGAGGGAACACTCCTATATAACATGTACCAGAGGGAACACTCCCTATATAACATGTACCAGAGAGGGAACACTCCTATATAACATGTACCGAGAGGGAACACTCCCTATATAACATGTACCAGAGAGGGAACACTCCCTATACAACATGTACCAGAGAGGAACACTCCCTATACAACACAACATGTACCAGAGAGGGAACACTCCCTATATAACATGTACCAGAGAGGGAACACTCCCTATACAACATGTACCAGAGAGGGAACACTCCCTATATAACATGTACCAGAGAGGGAACACTCCCTATATAACATGTACCAGAGAGGGAACACTCCCTATATAACATGTACCAGAGAGGGAACACTCCCTATATAACACAACATGTACCAGAGAGGGAACACTCCCTATACAACATGTACCAGAGAGGGAACACTCCCTATATAACACAACATGTACCAGAGAGGGAACACTCCCTATACAACATGTACCAGAGAGGGAACACTCCCTATATAACACAACATGTACCAGAGAGGGAACACTCCCTATATAACATGTACCAGAGAGGGAACACTCCCTATACAACATGTACCGGAGAGGGAACACTCCCTATACAACATGTACCAGAGAGGGAACACTCCCTATATAACACAACATGTACCAGAGAGGGAACACTCCCTATATAACATGTACCAGAGAGGGAACACTCCCTATATAACATGTACCAGAGAGGGAACACTCCCTATATAACATGTACCGGAGAGGGAACACTCCCTATATAACATGTACCAGAGAGGGAACACTCCCTATATAACATGTACCAGAGAGGGAACACTCCCTATACAGCATGTACCAGAGAGGGAACACTCCCTATATAACATGTACCAGAGAGGGAACACTCCCTATACAACATGTACCAGAGAGGGAACACTCCCTATATAACATGTACCAGAGAGGGAACACTCCCTATATAACATGTACCAGAGAGGGAACACTTCCTATATAACATGTACCAGAGAGGGAACACTCCCTATATAACATGTACCAGAGAGGGAACACTCCCTATACAACACAACATTCTTAGTGACAGAACCATCAGTAGAGGTGAAAATGCGATGGAAACCATTTAACTTGTAAGATATTGCTGCTAGAGCATCACAGCATTTTATTCACAACAACTCAATATGATGGAAACATCTTTGGTGTGAAAATGCTCATATTGTTTATATGCAGATGTTTAAATATTTGCATGAAAACCTGTCGCCATTTGGATGGAAAACGAGCTAATCAGATAAAAACAGTACGGTTGCGTTTACTATCATGTCCATAGGAGGTACCTGCTCAGCGATCTCCTGTCTGCGTGTCTCCAGGGTCTTCTGCTGTTCGCTGGTGTGATCCATGATGTTCCTCCCTCCAACCAGCAGCTTGCTCTCCATCGCCTAGCAACAACAACACACACAACACACACACACACACACACACACACACACACACACACACACACACACACACACACACACACACACACACACACACACACACACACACACACACACACACACACACACACGTCAGCCTGCGACACACACTCATCGTCTGTCACACCCTGGTCGAAGTATTTTGTGTTTTTCTTCATGTATTTGGTCAGGCCAGGGTGTGACATGGGTTTTTGTATGTGGTGTGTAGCTTAGTGGGATTGTAGCTTAGTGGGGTGTTCTAGGAGAGTCTATGGCTGTCTGAAGTGGTTCTCAATCAGAGGCAGGTGTTTATCGTTGTCTCTGATTGGGAACCATATTTAGGCAGCCATATTCTTTGGTTGTATTGTGGGTGATTGTCCTTAGTGTCTTGACGGCATTATTCTGTGTTAGTTTGCACCAGTTTAGGCTGTTTCGGTTTTCATTACATTTATTGTTTTGTTGAGTTTTTGTATTGATTCGTGTTACGTTTGTTTTATTAAACATGGATCACAATATACACGCTGCAGTTTGGTCCGACTCTCCTGACTCTCCGCCAGCCACCGACAAATACACACTGTTGTAGTTCAGCCCTGACTATGACATACTGACCCCTAAATACTACATACTGACCCCTACATACTAACCCCTACATACTACATAATGACCCCTACATTCTACATACTGACCACTACATACTGAACAAAACATTCTACATACAGTCATCCTCTTTTTAAAATAAATAAATGTATTCTTATAATAATATACTGGTTTGGACCTACTCATTCAAGGGTTTTTCTTTATTTTTTACTATTTTCTGCATTGTACAATAATAGAGGAGACATCAACACTATGAAATAACACATATGGAAGCATGTAGAAACCAAAAGTGTAAAACATATCAAAATACACTTCATGACCACTACAGTCTATTTACTGACCCCTACAGTCTATATACTGACCCCTACATTCTATATACTGACCCCTACATTCTATATACTGACCCCTACATTCTATATACTGACCCCTACAGTCTATATACTGACCCCTACATTCTATATACTGACCCCTACATTCTACATACTGACCCCTACATACTGAGCCATATATTCCATCTACTGACCCCTACATTCTACATACTGACCCCTACATTATATTTTCTGACCCCTACATTATCTATACTGACCCCTACATTCTACATACAGACCCCTACATTCTATATACTGACCCCTACAGTCTATATACTGACCCCTACAGTCTATATACTGACCCCTACAGTCTATATACTGACCCCTACAGTCTATATACTGACCCCTACAGTCAATATACTGACCCCTACATTCTATAAACTGATCCCTAAGTTATATATACTGACCCCTACATTCTATATACTGACCCCTACAGTCTATATACTGACCCCTACAGTCTATATACTGACCCCTACAGTCTATATACTGACCCCTACAGTCTATATACTGACCCCTACATTCTATATACTGACCCCTACATTCTATATACTGACCCCTACATAATACATACTGACACCTACATTCTACATACTGACCCCTACATTCTACATACTGACCCCTACATTCTACATACTGACCCCTACATTCTACATACTGACCCCTACATTCTAAATACTGACCCCTACATTCTACATACTGACCCCTACATTCTACATACTGACCCCTACATACTGAGCCATATATTCCATCTACTGACCCCTACATTCTACATACTGACCCCTACATTATATTTTCTGACCCCTACATTATCTATACTGACCCCTACATTCTACATACAGACCCCTACATTCTACATACTGACCCCTACATTCTAAATACTGACCCCTACATACTACATACTGACCCCTACATTCTACATACTGACCCCTACATTCTATGTACTGACCCCTACATACTGACCCCTACATTCTATAAACTGACCCCTACATTCTACATACTGACCCCTACATACTACATACTGACCCCTACATTCTATGTACTGACCCCTACATACTGACCCCTACATTCTACATACTGACCCCTACATTCTACATACTGACCCCAGCATTCTACATACTGACCCCTACATTCTGACCCCTACATTCTGACCCCTACATACTGAACCATATATTCCATCTACTGACCCCTACATTCTAATATAATAATAATAATATATGCCATTTAGCAGACGCTTTTATCCAAAGCGACTTACAGTCATGTGTGCATACATTCTATGTATGGGTGGTCCCGGGAATCGAACCCACTACCCTGGCGTTACAAGCGCCATGCTCTACCAACTGAGCTACAGGACACTGAGCCCTACATACTGACCCCTACATTCCATATACTGACCCCTACATTCTACATACTGACCCCAGCATTCTACATACTGACCCCTACATTCTATATACTGACCCCTATATTCTACATACTAACCCTTACATTCTACATACTGACCCCACCATACTGAACCCTACATTCTACATACTGACCCCTACATTCCATATACTGACCCCTACATTCTACATACTGACCCCAGCATTCTACATACTGACCCCTACATTCCATATACTGACACCTACATTCTACATACTGACCCCTACATTCTACATACTGACCCCTACATACTGACCCCTACAGTCTATATACTGACCCCTACATTCTACATACTGACCCCAGCATTCTACATACTGACCCCTACATTCTATATACTGACCCCTATATTCTACATACCAACCCTTACATTCTACATACTGACCCCAACATACTGAACCCTACATTCTACATACTGACGCCTACATACTACATACTGACCCCTACATACTGACCCCTACAGTCTATATACTGACCCCTACATTCTACATACTGACCCCAGCATTCTACATACTGACCCCTACATTCTATATACTGACCCCTATATTCCATATACTGACCCCTACATTCTACATACTGACCCCTACATACTGAACCCTACATTCTACATACTGACCCCAACATACTGAACCCTACATTCTACATACTGACCCCTACATTCTACATACCAACCCTTACATTCTACATACTGACCCCAACATACTGAACCCTACATTCTACATACTGACCCCTACATTCTACATACTGACCCATACATTCTACGTACTGACCCCTACATTCTACATACTGACCCCTACATTCCATATACTGACACCTACATTCTACATACTGACCCATACATTCTACGTACTGACCCCTACATTCTACATACTGACCCCTACATTCTACATACTGACCCCTACATTCTACATACTGACCCCTACATACTGAACCCTACATTCTACATACTGACCCCAACATACTGAACCCTACATTCTACATACTGACCCCTACATTCTACATACTGACCCCTACATACTACATACTGACCCCTACATTCTACATACTGACCCCTACATTCTACATACTGACCCCTACATTCTACATACTGACACCTATATTCTAAATTCTGACCCCTACATTCTAAATTTTGACCCCTACATTCTAAATTCTGACCCCTACATTCCATATACAGACCCCTACATTCCATATACTGACCCCTACATACTGACTCCTACATTCTATATACTGACCCCTACATTATATATACTGACCCCTACATTCTACATACTGACTCCTACATTCTATATACTGACCCCTACATTCTATATACTGACTCCTACGTTCTATATACTGACCACTACAGTCTATATACTGACCCCTACATTCTATATACTGACCACTACAGTCTACATACTGACCCCTACATTCCATATACTGACACCTACATTCTACATACTGACCCCTACATTCTACATACTGACCCATACATTCTACGTACTGACCCCTACATTCTACATACTGACCCCTACATTCTACATACTGACCCCTACATTCTACATACTGACCCCTACATACTGAACCCTACATTCTACATACTGACCCCAACATACTGACCCCTACATTCTACATACTGACCCCTACATACTACATACTGACCCCTACATTCTACATATTGACCCCTAATACTATATACTGACCCCTACATTCTACATAATGACCCCTACATTCTACATACTGACCCCTACATTCTACATACTGACCCCTACATTCCATATACTGACCCCTACATTCTACATACTGACCCCAGCATTCTACATACTGACCCCAGCATTCTATATACTGACCCCTACATTCTACATACTGACCCCTACATTTTACATACTGACCCCTACATTCCATATACTGACACCTACATTCTACATACTGACCCCTACATTCTACATACTGACCCATACATTCTACGTAATGACCCCTACATTCTAAATTCTGACCCCTACATTCCATATACTGACACCTACATTCTACATACTGACCCATACATTCTACGTACTGACCCCTACATTCTACATACTGACACCTACATTCTAAATTCTGACCCCTACATTCTAAATTCTGACCCCTACATTCTAAATTCTGACCCCTACATTCCATATACTGACCCCTACATACTACATACTGACTCCTACATTCTATATACTGACCCCTACATTCTATATACTGACCACTACAGTCTATATACTGACCCCTACATTCTACATACTGACCCCTACAGTCTATATACTGACCCCTACATTCTATATACTGACTCCTACATTCTATATACTGACACCTACATTCTAAATTCTGACCCCTACATTCTAAATTCTGACCCCTACATTTTAAATTCTGACCCCTACATTCTAAAGTCTGACCCCTACATTCCATATACTGACTCCTACATTCTATATACTGACCACTACATTCTATATACTGACCACTACAGTCTATAAACTGACCCCTACATTCTACATACTGACCCCTACAGTCTATATACTGACCCCTACATTCTATATACTGACTCCTACATTCTATATACTGACCACTACAGTCTATATACTGACCCCTACATTCTACATACTGACCCCTACAGTCAATATACTGACCCCTACATTCTATAAACTGACCCCTAAGTTATATATACTGACCCCTACATTCTATATACTGACCCCTACAGTCTATATACTGACCCCCAATAACACACACACACAAACACACACACACACTGTACTCTGCCTGACAACCTCTCTCCACGCTACTGCCAGCGAGCCTGTTATAGCTAGTTATAGCCAGTTATAGTCTGTTATATCCTGTTATAGTCTGTCTGTTATAGCCTGTTATAACCAGTTATAACCAGTTAGTCTGTTATAGTCTGTTAGTCTGTTATAGCCTGTTATAACCAGTTATAGTCTGTTATATCCTGTTATAACCAGTTATAGTCTGTTATATCCTGATATAGTCTGTTACAGCCTGTTATAACCTGTTACAACATGTTATAGCCTGTTGCAGTCTGTTATAGCCTGTTATATCCTGTTACAGCCTGTTATAGACTGTTACAGTCTGTATAGCCTGGCATAGTCTGTTATAGCCTGGCATAGTCTGTTATAGCCTGTTGCCGTCTGTTATAGCCTGTTACAACCTGTTATGGTCTGTTATAGACCGTTACAGTCTGTTATAGCCTGTTACAACCTGTTATGGTCTGTTATAGACCGTTACAGTCTGTTATAGCCTGTTACAACCTGTTATGGTCTGTTATAGACTGTTACAGTCTGTTATAGACTGTTACAGTCTGTTATAGCCTGTTATAGCCTGTTATGGTCTGTTATAGACTGTTACAGTCTGTTATAGCCTGTTACAGTCTGTATAGCCTGGTATAGTCTGTTACAGCCTGTTATAGTCTGTTACAGTCTGTATAGCCTGGCATAGTCTGTTACAGCCTGTTATAGCCTGTTACAGCCTGTTATAGACTGTTACAGCCTGTTATAGCCTGTTACAGCCTGTTATAGTCTGTTACAGCCGGTTACAGTCTGTATAGCCTGGCATAGTCTGTTACAGCCTGTTATAGACTGTTACAGTCTGTATAGCCTGGCATAGTCTGTTACAGCCTGTTATAGACTGTTACAGTCTGTTATAGCCTGTTACAGCCTGTTATAGCCTGTTATAGACTGTTACAGCCTGTTATAGTCTGTTACAGCCGGTTACAGTCTGTATAGCCTGGCATAGTCTGTTACAGCCTGTTATAGACTGTTACAGTCTGTATAGCCTGGCATAGTCTGTTACAGCCTGTTATAGCCTGTTATAGACTGTTACAGTCTGTTATAGCCTGTTACAGCCTGTTATAGTCTGTTATAGACTGTTATAGCCTGTTACAGCCGGTTATAGTCTGTTACAGCCGGTTACAGTCTGTATAGCCTGGCATAGTCTGTTACAGTCTGTTATAGCCTGTTATAGACTGTTATAGCCTGTACTAATGTTACCTGTTATATCCTGTTACAGTCTGTTATAGCCTGTTATAGACTGTTATAGCCTGTACTAATGTTACCTGTTATATCCTGTTACAGTCTGTTATAGCCTGTTATAGCCTGTTATAGACTGTTATAGCCTGTTACAGCCTGTACTAATGTTACCTGTTATATCCTGTTACAGTCTGTTATAGCCTGGCATAGTCTGTTACAGTCTGTTACAGCCTGTTATAGACTGTTACAGTCTGTTATAGCCTGGCATAGTCTGTTATAGCCTGTTATAACCTATTATATCCTTTTATAGTCTGTTACAGCCTGTACTAATGTTACCTGTTATATCCTGTTACAGTCTGTTATAGCCTGGCATAGTCTGTTACAGTCTGTTACAGCCTGTTATAGACTGTTACAGTCTGTTATAGCCTGGCATAGTCTGTTACAGTCTGTTATAGCCTGTTACAACCTGTTATGGTCTGTTATAGAACGTTACAGTCTGTTATAGCCTGTTACAACCTGTTATGGTCTGTTATAGACCGTTACAGTCTGTTATAGACTGTTATAGTCTGTTACAACCTGTTATGGTCTGTTATAGACTGTTACAGTCTGTTATAGACTGTTATAGTCTGTTATAGCCTGTTATGGTCTGTTATAGACTGTTACAGTCTGTATAGCCTGGTATAGAATGTTACAGCCTGTTATAGCCTAGTATAGTCTGTTACAGCCTGTTACAGCCTGTTACAGCCGGTTACAGTCTGTATAGCCTGGCATAGTCTGTTACAGCCTGTTATAGACTGTTACAGTCTGTTATAGCCTGGAATAGTCTGTTACAGCCTGTTATATATAGCCTGTTATAGACTGTTACAGTCTGTTATAGCCTGGAATAGTCTGTTACAGCCTGTTACAGCCTGTTATAGACTGTTACAGCCTGTTATAGCCTGGAATAGTCTGTTACAGCCTGTTACAGCCTGTTATAGACTGTTATAGACTGTTACAGTCTGTATAGCCTGGCATAGCCTGTTATAGACTGTTACAGTCTGTTATAGCCTGTTACAGCCTGTTATAGCCTGTTATAGACTGTTATAGCCTGTTGTAGTCTGTTACAGCCTGTTTTAGCCTATTACAGCCTGTTATAGACTGTTACAGCCTGTACTAATGTTACCTGTTATATCCTGTTATAGTCTGTTATAGCCTGTTATAACCTATTATATCCTGTTATAGCCTGTTACAGTCTGTTACAGCCTGTTATAGACTGTTACAGCCTGTTATGGTCTGTTATAGCCTGGCATAGTCTGTTACAGCCTGTTATAGCCTGTTATAGCCTGTTACAGTCTGTATAGCCTGGCATAGTCTTTTATAGCCTGGTATAGACTGTTACAGCCTGTTATAGCCTGTTATAGCCTGTTACAGTCTTTTATAGCCTGGCATAGTCTGTTATAGCCTGTTATAGCCTGTTACAGTCTGTTAAATCCTGTTACAGCCTGCTATAGCCTGTTACAGCCTGTTATAGCCAGTTATAGTCTGTTATATCCCGTTATAGTCTGTTAGTCTGTTATAGCCTGTTATAACCTGTTATAACCAGTTATAGCCTGTTACAGTCTAAATCCTGTTACAGCCTGTTTTTCTTTGCCATTCTCAGTGCTGGAGGGACATAGATCCCTGAAATCCTAAGATCAGAGAAAACCTGCAGCTCCTGATCTTCTGGATCCCTGATTTTCAATAAATCTGGCAGCTGATTTCATAGCTGAACGAACCACTTACATATCTGTTCAATCTAACCCTGGAATGTAATGAAAATACCACTTTTAAAGGGCAGAGAGCCAACTCTATTGAAGGCTATTGAAGGCTGGTCCTTCTGTAGCTCAGTTGGTAGAGCATGGCGCTTGTAACGCCAGGGTAGTGGGTTTGATTCCCGGGACCACCCATACGTAGAATGTATGCACACATGACTGTAAGTCGCTTTGGATAAAAGCGTCTGCTAAATGGCATATATATATTTATAGGCCAATCTCAAAGCTGTCAACACTGGCGAAAATACTTGAAACCCTTGTTAGTCAACAGCTAAAAGAGTTTTTATATACTAACTCTATTTTATCAATTTACTAATCGGGCTTCGGGAAGAAGCATAGCACAATTACAGCAAACATGAAGGTTTTAAATGATATCACTGAAGCCCTTGACAAAAAACAGCACTGTGTCTCACTTTTTATTGATCTCTCTAAGGCTTTTGATACAGTTGATCATGCTAAACTGAGGCAGAGATTGTCGAGTGTAGGTCTTTCGGAGCATGCAGTTGCATGGTTTGCTAACTATCTGTCTGATAGGACTCAGTGCACTCAATTTGATGGGCTCATGTCTGTTAAATTGTCTGTCTGTTATGGTGTGCCCCAGGGCTCTGTACTGGGTCCCATCTTATTCACTATTTATATAAATAATTTAGACAAAAATGTGCAAAATGCGTAACTTCACTTTTATGCTGATGATACTGTTATTTATTGTTGTGCCTCATCTCTCACAAAAGCTTTCCAGAACTTGCAAACTGCTTTTTATACTGTTCAACATACCTTGTGTCAATTGAAGCTTATCCTCAATACTAATTGCATTTTCAACAATTTACAAAAGAATTGAAGCTGAAGTTGTGATTATATTTTAGGAATAAGGCTCGCTTTTCTATTGAAGCCAGAAGGAGGCTAGTATCAGCTACATTTCTGCCTATACTAGACTCTAACGATGCACACTGAGAGTCGGAAAGCAAGTTCAGGGAGTGAATACATTTAATTAATTAATTAACAAAACAATAAACACAAACAGCGGACTGACATGAAACAGCAACAATGATGACTTAGGGAGAGACACATAAAGAGCAGGTAATCAAGGAGGTGATGGAGTCCAGGTGAGTGTCATTATGCGCGTAACACTGGTGACAGGTGTGCGCCCTAACGAGCAGCCTGGTGACCTAGAGGCCGGAGAGGGAGCACATGTGACAAGACAATGGGGATATTTTCAATATAAATGCTTACGATCAGTGTTTGAGATCAATTGACATCCTTTAGCATGGAGCATTGAAATGTAGTTTAAACCCTTACACACCACTGCACTTTGTATACCAGGGTTGGCTGGCCTTCTCTAGTCACTCATAGGCTCAGGCACTGGTATACTTTTATTTACAAAGCCATTTGGGGTTTACTACCATTTTATTTGGCCATTTTTATCGTTCAGAAATGTGGTGGGTACTCTCTTCGTTCTCAGGACTTTATCCTGCTAACTGTTACAAATGTCTGAACTGAATTTGGTTAAAGGGCTTTTATGTACTCTACCATTCAAAAGTTTGGGGTCACTTAGAAATGTCCTTGTTTTTGTCGATTAAAATGACGTCAAATTGATCAGAAATACAGTGTAGACATTGTTAATGTTGTAAATAACTACTGTAGCTGTAAACGGCTGAATTTTAATGGAATATCTATATAGGCGTACAGAGGCCCATTATCAGCAACCATCACTCCTGTGTTCCAATGGCACGTTGTGTTAGCTAATCAAAGTTTATCATTTTAAAAGTCTAATTGATAATTAGAAAACCCTTTTACAATTATGTTAGCACAGCTGAAAACTTTTTCTGATTAAAAAAGCAATAAAACTGGCCTTCATTAGACTAGTTGAGTATCTGGAGCATCAGCGTTTGTGGGTTCGTTTACAGGCTCAAAATGGCCAGCATCAAAGAACTTTTCTAAAACACATCAATCTATCCTTGTTCTAAGAAAGAAATGCGAGAAATTGCCAAGAAACTGAAGATTTCGTACAACGCTGTGTACCACTCCCGTCACAGAACAGCGTAAACTGGCTCTAACCAGAATAGAAAGAGGAGTGGGAGGCCCCGGTGCACAACTGAGCAAGAGGACAAGTACATTAGAGTGTTTAGTTTGAGAAACAGACACCTCACAAGTCCTCAACTGGCAGCTTCATTAAATAGTACCCACAAAACACCAGTCTCAACATCAACAGCAAAGAGGCAACTCCGGGGTGCTGGCCTTCAAGGCAGAGTTCCTCTGTCCAGTGTCTGTGTTCTTTTGCCCATCTTAATCTTGAATTTTTATTGGCCAGTCTGAGATATGGCTTTTTCTTTGCAACTCAACACACACAGCCACACACACACAGCTGATTGTGTAGAGCATGATTGCAGTAGAGCATGCTGAGAGATGAGTCTATTACTCTCACATCCCTCTCTCTCTCTCTCTCTCTCTCTCTCTCTCTCTCTCTCTCTCTCTCTCTCTCTCTCTCTCTCTCTCTCTCTCTCTGTTTACATTTACAAAGCAAGGGAAATAATAAACAAAAGTGAAATAGACAATCACATACTAAAGGGTTGGTTGGGGCTGAGGGAAGGGGGTAATGTTTCGGTTCTGCGATATGATAGACTAAAATCCAGCTGGCAGGAAGGAAGCATCATCCCCCACAGGAAACAGCAGGAAGGGAGGAGGGTGGGGGGTAGAGGAGGAGGGGGAGAGAGGAAAGGGAAAGAGTAGGGGGAGACGAGCAGGGCAGGAGGAGAGGAGGGAGGGATAAATACTCCTAAAGATTCCTCTCTATATATGTGTGTGTGTATGTACCTTGTACTTGGCAGTCAACTGCTCGGTGGTGTCCCGCTCCTTCCTCAGATCTCCCATCATTATCTCCTTCTCTCCCAGAAGCCTCTGCTTCTCCACAGCCAATAGTGATCCATCTTCTCTGATGGCCTTATTCTCCTCCTCCAGCCTCTCCTTCTGCAGCTTCCTCTCCTTCTCCACCTCCTCTTCTCCCTCCTCATCCCCTTCTCTGTCCCAGCCCTCCTCCCCTTCCTCCTTCCTGTGTTTGCCCCTCCCTTCCCTGTGGCTGAGCTGTGCGCGGAGCCGTGCAATCTCCTTCTGGAACTCTCTGAGCAGGGCGTCTTTAGGGTCTTCGTTAACTCTTGGCTGGTTCTTGATGTTCTTAGCTCTGTTAGCATAGCGGAGAGTGGTGAGGGTCTCCTCGTAGTGTTGGGGGGCGGGGCCTAGTGTAGCCACCATCACCGTCTTGGCGTTCCCTCCCAGAGAGTCCTGTAATAACCGGGTCAGTTTAGAGTCCCGATAGGGAACATGGCCGCTACGCCCGTCTGCCAGGGCTGAGATCACGTTTCCTAGCGCTGACAGAGACAGGTTGATCTTAGCGGCTTCCTTCAGGCGTTCTCCGCGGACGCCCGTCTTTGCCTGCCGCTCGCTGCCCGCCAGGTCAACCAGGTTGAGCCGGCCCACCCTGATGTGCTGCCGTCCATCCGGCCCCGTCTGGGAACACTCCACCGTGATGAGGAACAGGGTGTGGGAACGGGAAGAGTGTTCGTTCATGTCTGTCGCTCCCACCGAGCGCACCTGGTTCCCTAAGTTCATCAGCTCCTCTATCTCCTTCACGCTCTTACACACGCACGACGTCAGGTCACGCACATACACCCCGCTCTCCGGGCTCTCTCTCAGCTCCAGGGTGTGGGGGGACTGGGTGTGCACGTTGGGGACATGAGGGGTGTGCACGTTAGGATCCAGTAGATCCCTGATCTCCTCTCGGTAGATCTCCAGGTAAGAGGCTCTGACCAGGTACTGGCGGTCGGCGGGAGAGCGGGAGATCTGGGTGAAGACGTGTTCGAAGGCGTTGGGGATGACGCCCCGCCTCTCTGGCTCTAACCACGCTCCCTGCATGGTGTAGGTCTTTCCGGTGCCCGTCTGGCCGTAGGCAAAGATGGTTCCATTAAACCCGTCCAGGACTGAGTGGATCAGCGGGCGTACCGTCTCATCGTACAGATCACGTTGTCTAGATGATGCGTCATACACAGAGTCGAAGGTAAATGTCTTCTGCGGCTCGCCGGGCAGAGCGCGAGGGTTCCGTAAGACCACCTGACCCCGATGTACATCCATCTCTACGATCCCGCCCCTTCCTCCTGGTGTCCCGGTAACACCAGCTGCCTCTTTCCGGTTTAACGGTCGACAGCGAACCACAACCTTCACAGTCTCACTACTCTTTACCTTAGACATCTGAAGTGGCTATCAGGTAACTATTATTAGAGATTTATAGAAATTAACATGTGTTATTATCAGTTGATCTCTTTCTCCTTACTGGACACTGTTCTTGCAAGTATTTACCAGGTAATGATCCAACTGGGAAATTGTAGCTTGCTATATCTCTTGGTGGCCTAGTACTGAATTTAACACAATGGTGCTAAAGAAACATATTCATAGGCCTACCATGTTATTATCAGGTCATTATTAATGAATTTACTAGGTCTTTGTGTAGTCAAACAGTAAAATATAGAGCAGGTAACAGAGTAATACATGAGTCCTATCTGACTGGATGATAACAGCGTCACACTGAACACCAGGCCTCTAGTCCTTCCATGCTAATGACAAATTAGCTTGTTAACAAATAACATTAAATTAGCCTATTTACCAATAATAATAATAATCATAATTGGTTTTTGGTCCCACAGTTAAAATATTAGTGCATGTATTGGTCTGTCGAATATCATTCTGTCTCTATCTATTTTCATCTACAATCTCTCTTTCAGAATCCCCACTGGGCCACATCTCATGTAGATTATTATGCAATCATTTTGTAGATATTATATTCACATTCTTTAACCAATCCATCCGCGTGTTTCTCACCGTCAACAATATGATTTAATCCGCGTTAACTAGCGGTATTAAACACACTTCACGGTGTGCTCAGTGATCACGACGGTTCCCGTTGAGGTCCCGGTGCATTCTGTCCATTCGTCTGTCTGTCCGTTAACAGGGGTTCATTCGATAATAAAGCCAGCTCCACCTTCACCAGTCCCGGTCAATCAAAAGATTTACCAACGGTTTTTCATCCTGCCTCGGTACCCTAATGCTCTCGTGCTGCAGAGGAGATGCTGCGGCTCCATTAAAGTACTGAGAGCGAGTTTCAGGATGCACAGAGAGGAGATACACACACACACACACACATCATTACCTCATTAAGCCACACCCACTGCAGAACGCAATGACGGGCCCATAGGAAATTGAGTTATACACCATTATTAAGTCAAATCAAGTTTACTGATTTGCATACATTATCAGGGAAAAGAAACCTTGACTTTTTACGCATTTTGTTACGTTACAGCCTCATCACTCAGATCACAGCGTAGCCTAGTGGTTAGAGCGTTGGACTCGTAACCGGAAGGTTGCGAGTTCAAACCCCCGAGCTGACAAGGTACAAATCTGTCGTTCTGCCCCTGAACAGGCAGTTAACCCACTGTTCCTAGGCCATCATTGAAAATAAGAATATGTTCTTAACTGACTTGCCTGGTTAAATAAAGGTAAAAAAAATCAATCTACATACAATAACCCATAATTACAAAGAAAAAAACAGGTTTTTATAAATGTTAGCTAATTTATTAAAAATAAACTGACATATAACATTTACGTAAGTATTTAGACCCTTTACTTTGTTGAAGCACCAGTGATTACAGTCTCCAGTCTTCATGGGTATGACACTACAAGCTTGGCACACCTGTATTTTTGGAGTTTCTCCCATTCTTCTCTGCAGATCCTCTCTAGCTCTGTCAGGTTGGATGGGGAGCGTTGCTGCACAGCTCTCCATAGATGTTTGATCGGGTTCAAGTCCGGGCTCTGGCTGGGCCACACAATAACATTCAGAGACTTGTCCAGAAGCCACTCCTGCATTGGCTTGGCTGTGTGCTTAGGGTCATTGTCCTGTTGGAAGGTGACCCTTCGCCCCAGTCTGAGGTCCTGAGCGGTTTGGAGCAGGTTTTCATCAAGGATCTCTGTACTTTGCTCCATTTATCTTTGCCTTGATCCCGACTAGTCTCCTAGTGCCTGCCGCCAAAAAACTCCACAGCATGATGCTGCCACCACCATGCTTCACCGTAGGGATGGTGCCAGTGTCACACCCTGACCATAATTTACTTTGTATGTTCTATGTTTTGTTTGGTCAGGGTGTGATCTGAGTGGGCATTCTATGTTGGATGTCTAGTTTGTCTGTTTCTGTGTTTGGGCCTGATATGGTTCTCAATCAGAGGCAGGTATTAGTCATTGTCTCTGATTGGGAGCCATATTTAGGTAGCCTGTTTTGTGTTGGGTTTTGTGGGTGATTGTTCCTATCTTTGTTACACTAATTTACAGTATCTATTACAGTGAAAAAATACCATGTTATTGTTAAAGTAGAGTGCACAACAGCAACAACACTTTTATCATGGCAACTGGTTTGATGCATTCACCTCTGAAGGTAAATAATGTACTTACATTTAGTAATCTTGCTCTGATTTGTCATTATGAGGGTCCCAGAGATAACATGTAGCAAAGTTTTGTTTGATAAATATATTTTTATATTCAAATGTAGGAACTGGGTTCTACAGTGTGAACCCCTGCTGTGTCATTTTACAGTCCCTGATGTCTCTCTGAAATGAGATCCACACCCTGAGCTCATCTACTTTATTGTCTAGTGACTGAACATTAGCGAGAAAAATACTCAGAAGCGATGGATGGTATGCACATCACCTGAGTCTAGGGCAACACTCATACTTCCTCTTCTCCTGCATTGGTGTTTTGGTGTAGACCCTGGGATGAATAGAGCTGCCTCGGGAAGTTCAAACAATGGATCCAGGTTAGGGAAGATGAATTTCAGCTCTGCTTTGTGGTGAGTGTCCGCCGATCTAATGTCCAAAAGTTATTTTCGGCTCTAGGTAATAATACAAGAAACGTTCTGAGTAAATAATGAAATATATAAACCACACAAAAAAATGACTGCAAAGGTTGGCTAGGAGCTAGAAACAGGGTTACCGTGTCTGTCAGCGCCATCTTGTTCAAACATTATTATCCTGCATCCCTATTGGCCCCAGCCAGCAGCATACCACCCTACATCCCTATTGGCCTCAGGCAGCAGCATACCACCCTGCATCCCCATTGGCCCCAGCCAGGGGTGGATCCCAAAATAAATTACGTTTACAGGGGTGGATCCCAAAATAAATGATGTTTACAGGGGTGGATCCCAAAATAAATGACGTGTACAGGGGTGGATCCCAAAATAAATTACATTTAAAGGGGTGGATCCCATAATAAATTATGTTTACAGAGGTGGATCCCAAAATAAATGACGTGTAATATATAATAATAATAATAATATATGCCATTTAGCAGACGCTTTTATCCAAAGCGACTTACAGTCATGTGTGCATACATTCTACGTATGGGTGGTCCCGGGAATCGAACACACTACCCTGGCGTTACAAGCGCCATGCTCTACCAACTGAGCTACAGAAGGACCAGGGGTGGATCCCAAAATAAATGACGTTTACAGGGGTGGATCCCAAAATAAATGACGTTTACAGGGGTGGATCCCAAAATAAATGACGTTTACAGGGGTGGATCCCAAAATAAATGACGTGTACAGGGGTGGATCCCAAAATAAATGACATGTACGGGGTGGATCCCAAAATAAATTACGTTTAAAGGGGTGGATCCCAAAATAAATGACGTGTACAGGGGTGGATCCCAAAATAAATGACGTTTAAAGGGGTGGATCCCAAAATAAATGACGTTAACAGGGGTGGATCCCAAAATACATTACGTTTACAGGGGTGGATCCCAAAATAAATGACGCTTACAGGGGTGGATCCCAAAATACATTACGTTTACAGGGGTGGATCCCAAAATACATTACGTTTACAGGGGTGGATCCCAAAATAAATGACGTTTACAGGGGTGGATCCCAAAATAAATGGCGTTTACAGGGGTGGATCCCAAAATAAATGACGTTTACAGGGGTGGATCCCAAAATACATTACGCTTACAGGGGTGGATCCCAAAATAAATGACGTTTACAGGGGTGGATCCCAAAATACATTACGTTTACAGGGGTGGATCCCAAAATACATTACGTTTA
This sequence comes from Oncorhynchus keta, assembly GCF_023373465.1. Classification (NCBI taxonomy): domain Eukaryota; kingdom Metazoa; phylum Chordata; class Actinopteri; order Salmoniformes; family Salmonidae; genus Oncorhynchus; species Oncorhynchus keta. The sequence continues at coordinate 85,117,310 of NC_068439.1, read as the reverse complement.
CAGGGGTGGATCCCAAAATACATTACGCTTACAGGGGTGGATCCCAAAATAAATGGCGTTTACAGGGGTGGATCCCAAAATAAATGGCGTTTACAGGGGTGGATCCCAAAATAAATGGCGTTTACAGGGGTGGATCCCAAAATAAATGACGTTTAAAGGGGTGGATCCCAAAATAAATTAAGTTTACAGGGGTGGATCCCAAAATAAATTAAGTTTACAGGGGTGGATCCCAAAATAAATTACGTGTACGGGGTGGATCCCAAAATAAATGACGTGTACAGGGGTGGATCCCAAAATAAATTACGTGTACAGGGGTGGATCCCAAAATAAAACGTGTACAGGGGTGGATCCCAAAATAAATGACGTGTACAGAGGTGGATCCCAAAATAAATGACGTTTAAAGGGGTGGATCCCAAAATAAATGACGTTTAAAGGGGTGGATCCCAAAATAAATGACGTGTACAGGGGTGGATCCCAAAATAAATGACGTTTAAAGGGGTGGATCCCAAAATAAATGACGTGTACAGGGGTGGATCCCAAAATAAATTACGTTTACAGGGGTGGATCCCAAAATAAATGACGTTTACAGGGGTGGATCCCAAAATAAATGACGTTTACAGGGGTGGATCCCAAAATAAATGACGTTAACAGGGGTGGATCCCAAAATAAATGACGTTTAAAGGGGTGGATCCCAAAATAAATTACGTTTACAGGGGTGGATCCCAAAATAAATTACGTTTACAGGGGTGGATCCCAAAATAAATTACGTTTAAAGGGGTGGATCCAAAAATAAATGACGTGTACAGGGGTGGATCCCAAAATAAATTACGTGTACAGGGGTGGATCCCAAAATAAATGACGTGTACTGGGGTGGATCCCAAAATAAATGACGTGTACAGGGGTTGATCCCAAAATAAATGACGTTTACAGGGGTGGATCCCATAATAAATGATGTTTACAGGGGTGGATCCCAAAATAAATGACGTGTACAGAGGTGGATCCCAAAATAAATGACGTTAACAGGGGTGGATCCCATAATAAATGATGTTTACAGGGGTGGATCCCAAAATACATTACGTTTACAGGGGTGGATCCCATAATAAATTACATTTACAGGGGTGGATCCCAAAATAAATGACGTTTAAAGGGGTGGATCCCAAAATAAATTACGTTTACAGGGGTGGATCCCAAAATAAATGACGTTTACAGGGGTGGATCCCAAAATAAATGACGTTTACAGGGGTGGATCCCAAAATAAATTACGTTAACAGGGGTGGATCCCATAATAAATTACATTTACAGGGGTGGATCCCAAAATAAATGACGTTTAAAGGGGTGGATCCCAAAATAAATTACGTTTACAGGGGTGGATCCCAAAATAAATGACGTTAACAGGGGTGGATCCCATAATAAATAGTAAATTTATAAAAACAAATGAAGTTAGTTAAAACATTTTATCGATAAAATAATAAGTATCATATTGTTTTTAAAAGCTGATTTAAAGGGGGTGTGGAAGATCTCAAAACTCTTCAGCTGTAAAGTACACAGGATGCACATATTCTCCATTAAAATCATTTTCAGCAGATGTTATTGGTCACATACACATTTTCAATAGATGTTATTGGTCACATACACATTTTCAATAGATGTTATTGGTCACATATACATTTTCAGCAGATGTTATTGGTCACATTTTCAGCCGATGTTATTGCGGTGTAGCAAAATGCCTGTGTTCCTAGCTCCGACGGTGCAGTAATATCTAACAATTCATAACAAGACACAGAAATCTAAAAGTTAAATAATGCAATTAAGACATATATAAATATTAGATTGAGAAATGTAGGAGTGGCATTGACTAAAATAGTCTAATAGAATACAGTATATACATATGAGATGAGTAAAGCAGTATGTAAACGTTATTAAAGTGACAAGTGTTCCGTTATTAAAGTGACCAGTGATTCCAAGTCTATGTATACAGGACAGCAGCCTCTAAGTTACAGGGTTGAGTAACTTGGTGGTAGCTGGCTAGTGATGGCTGTTTAACAGTCTGATGGCCTTGAGATAGAAGTGATTCCAAGTCTATGTATACAGGACAGCAGCCTCTAAGTTACAGGATTCAGTAACTTGGTGGTAGCTGGCTAGTGATGGCTGTTTAACAGTCTGATGGCCTTGAGATAGAAGCCGTTTTTCAGTCTCTTGGTCCCAGCTTTGATGCACCTGTACTGACCTCGCCTTGTGGATGATAATGAGGTGAACAGGCCGTGGCTCAGGTGGTTGATGTCCTTGATGATCTTTTTGGCCTTCCGGTGACATTGTGCATCTGTAAAAGTATGTGAGGGTTTTAGGGGCTAGGCCAAATTTCTTCAGCCTCCTGGGGTTGAAGAGGCACTGTTGTGCCTTCTTCACCACACTGTCTGTGTGGGTGGACCATTTCAGATCGTCAGTGATGTGTACACCGAGGAACTTGAAACTTTCCACCTTATCCACTGCGTTCCCATCAATGTGGATGGGGGGATGCTCCCTCTGCTAATTCCTGAAGTCCACGATCAGCTCCTTTGTTTTGTTGACGGTGAGGGAAAGGTTATTTTTCTGGCACCACTCTCCCAGGGCCCTCACCTCCTCCCTGTAGGCTGTCTCGTCATTGTTGGTAATCAGGCCTACTATGGTCATGTCGTCTGCAAACTTGATGATTGAGTTGGAGACGTGCATGGCCACGCAGTCATGAGTGAACAGGGAGTACAGGAGGGAGCTGAGAACGCACCCTTGTGGGGCCCCAGTGTTGAGGATCAGCGGAGTAGAGATGTTGTTACCTACCTTCACCACCTCGGGGCGGCCAGTCAGGAAGTTCAGGACCCAGTTGCACAGGGCGGGTTTCAGACCCAGGGCCCCGAGCTTGATGATGAGCTTGGAGGGTACTATGGTGTTGTATGCTGAGCTATAGACAATGAACAGCATTCTTACATGCTGACCAGACTTCATGACTCCTGTCTGAGCCGTTGAATTGCGACTATACTTTGTCCCTGTACTGATGTTTTGCCTGTTTGATTGCCTTACAGATGGAATAACTACACTTTTTGTACTCAACGATATTCCCAGTCACCTTTCCATGGTTAAAAGCAGTGGTTCACGCTTTCAGAAAAGTGGCTATCGAGAGGGGAGGACAGTCTTCCATTTGCCTACTAACGAATTGACACTACTCGACCACTTATCGGTTTCCGGCACAAAGGAGAGAGGATGGTCTTTTTCACAAACGAGAAAACCCCAATGTCGACTATTGAGATGGAGCTAGGTGATGAAATATGAAGCAACAGTACCACCTGCTGGTTCTTAGTGATAATGCAGTGCCTGCAGTTCACCATCTCACCAGCAGTGGCAGCAGAGGGTCTGGTTCAGAACATGTAGAGGGATGTCCTGTTTGTACTGCGTGTGTCTGTGTGTACTTGGCTGAAGGGCTTGAGAGCATATCCTGGTTGATTGATTCCCTTCAGAAACACTGGTTTAGCAGTAGTGTACACATATCTGGATAGGTTGTAGTTAGATACTAGACACACACACACACACACACACACACAGACACACACACACTCTGCTGGTCAGTAAAGGTGATGTTCAGTTCACAAAAAATGCAGTATTTTCAAAGGACTCTTTTTACCGACTTGAGAGTCATGATTAATTTTTCTGAGTGACTCGTTCATTTTAATAGTTTGTTTGACGTGCTCGTGCTGTCCGCAATGAGTCCTACAGCAGGATTAATACCAGCTCCTTGGCTCAGCGGATCCAGAGATGTCATCCGACCACCTGTCTGTCTGTCAAATGCACACAGGGAAATAGATCATGAGCATAGACAAGAACAATACATGTTTATAACTAATCATTGATCACATGGTGCAAAAATGAATGCAATGAATGCATTATTGAATGTTATGATGGACACAGTTTTGTGGAACCAAGACATACACAGCCTCTGCTCAACAAACTCCATCCAGTAAAAATTGTTTGGGGGGGCTGCAGTTCGTGAATGACATTGTAGCTTATCACCCGTGAGGCAGTCAAGCAATGCTTTCTGTCAAGAGTCGTTCACAATCTAGTCCGGTTTCGGCCACAACTGGAACTCAATTCAAATGCATCTAGAAATAATCTTATTTGGATGCCTAGCAATCAACAAATTGAACTTCCCATCACTAGTCAGTAAGTGAAGACTGAACTTCCCATCACTAGTCAGTAAGTGAAGACTGAACTACCCATCACTAGTCAGTAAGTGAAGACTGAACTTCCCATCACTAGTCAGTAAGTGAAGACTGAACTTCCCATCACTAGTCAGTAAGTGAAGACTGAACTCCCATCACTAGTCAGTAAGTGAAGACTGAACTTCCCATCACCAGTCAGTAAGTGAAGACTGAACTTCCCATCACCAGTCAGTAAGTGAAGACTGAACTTCCCATCACTAGTCAGTAAGTGAAGACTGAACTTCCCATCACTAGTCAGTAAGTGAAGACTGAACTTCCCATCACTAGTCAGTAAGTGAAGACTGAACTTCCCATCACCAGTCAGTAAGTGAAGACTGAACTCCCATCACTAGTCAGTGAAGACTGAACTTCCCATCACTAGACTGAACTTCCCATCACTAGTCAGTAAGTGAAGACTGAACTTCCCATCACTAGTCAGTAAGTGAAGACTGAACTCCCATCACTAGTCAGTAAGTGAAGACTGAACTTCCCATCACTAGTCAGTAAGTGAAGACTGAACTTCCCATCACTAGTCAGTAAGTGAAGACTGAACTTCCCATCACTAGTCAGTAAGTGAAGACTGAACTTCCCATCACCAGTCAGTAAGTGAAGACTGAACTCCCATCACTAGTCAGTAAGTGAAGACTGAACTTCCCATCACTAGTCAGTAAGTGAAGACTGAACTTCCCATCACTAGTCAGTAAGTGAAGACTGAACTTCCCATCACTAGTCAGTAAGTGAAGACTGAACTTCCCATCACTCGTCAGTAAGTGAAGACTGAACTTCCCATCACCAGTCAGTAAGTGAAGACTGAACTTCCCATCACTAGTCAGTAAGTGAAGACTGAACTTCCCATCACCAGTCAGTAAGTGAAGACTGAACTTCCCATCACTAGTCAGTAAGTGAAGACTGAACTTCCCATCACTAGTCAGTAAGTGAAGACTGAACTTCCCATCACTAGTCAGTAAGTGAAGACTGAACTTCCCATCACTAGTCAGTAAGTGAAGACTGAACTTCCCATCACTAGTCAGTAAGTGAAGACTGAACTTCCCATCACTAGTCAGTAAGTGAAGACTGAACTTCCCATCACTAGTCAGTAAGTGAAGACTGAACTTCCCATCACTAGTCAGTAAGTGAAGACTGAACTCCCATCACTAGTCAGTAAGTGAAGACTGAACTTCCCATCACTAGTCAGTAAGTGAAGACTGAACTTCCCATCACTAGTCAGTAAGTGAAGACTGAACTTCCCATCACTAGTCAGTAAGTGAAGACTGAACTTCCCATCACTAGTCAGTAAGTGAAGACTGAACTTCCCATCACTAGTCAGTAAGTGAAGACTGAACTTCCCATCACTAGTCAGTAAGTGAAGACTGAACTTCCCATCACTAGTCAGTAAGTGAAGACTGAACTTCCCATCACTAGTCAGTAAGTGAAGACTGAACTTCCCATCACTAGTCAGTAAGTGAAGACTGAACTTCCCATCACTAGTCAGTAAGTGAAGACTGAACTTCCCATCACTAGTCAGTAAGTGAAGACTGAACTTCCCATCACTAGTCAGTAAGTGAAGACTGAACTTCCAATCACCAGTCAGTAAGTGAAGACTGAACTTCCCATCACTAGTCAGTAAGTGAAGACTGAACTTCCCATCACTAGTCAGTAAGTGAAGACTGAACTTCCCATCACTAGTCAGTAAGTGAAGACTGAACTTCCAATCACCAGTCAGTAAGTGAAGACTGAACTTCCCATCACTAGTCAGTAAGTGAAGACTGAACTTCCAATCACCAGTCAGTAAGTGAAGACTGAACTTCCCATCACTAGTCAGTAAGTGAAGACTGAACTTCCCATCACTAGTCAGTAAGTGAAGACTGAACTTCCAATCACCAGTCAGTAAGTGAAGACTGAACTTCCCATCACCAGTCAGTAAGTGAAGACTGAACTTCCCATCACTAGTCAGTAAGTGAAGACTGAACTTCCCATCACTAGTCAGTAAGTGAAGACTGAACTTCCCATCACCAGTCAGTAAGTGAAGACTGAACTACCCATCACTCAGAGAGGAAGAGGCAAAGTGAGAGGGATAACATGGCCCAAAATCTGTCTTCTCCAGTAGGTGTTGTTCTTTTTGGCTCAACAAGCGAAGAGTTTTTGAATGGAGGTCAATGAAAACGTAGACCTTGGTTAACAGAAATGTGTATGGCTTATTTGCTACGTATGGTGTATTTGATCAAATATATGTTTCATAGTGTTTAGGTTGTTTTGAGTGAATTGATACGTAGCACACATGACATCCTGGCAATTTTGAGAAAAAACACTTTACATTGGAGTTGTGCCTGTTGTTCACACGCATATCTGCCCTCTCATTGGTTAGATTGGCCCCACCTGATCTTGCCTCCTCCCATTTATTTTATTTGTTAGAGTGGCTACTTGAGTATCTGGTCAATATAATGGATCTGCTGAAATTAAGTCTACTTCCTGTCGTCAGAGTGATGAGTTGGTCAGGATGGAACAAACCAAAAGAGACAGTTCTGTTTTTTTATATGGCATTCTTGTGTTGAAACAAGGCACCCCAGACACTGTCAGTTTAGAAGAGGGAAATTACTAAATATTATTGTTATGTTTGATGTGTTAATAATAATAAAAGTCACTACCCCATGGAAAGTACTGAAATGGTACTAAAGTAGCAGAATTTAGAGTGAATGGTAACACCCACTACATGAACATGAGAATTTATGACATCATTCAGCTTGACTCATCGCTGGGATCGTCAAACCTCTGGCCAGACACCAACCAGCAAACACACCCCGACCAGCACGGACGGGAACCGGTGGCCATTTTGGATTTAAAAAAAAGTTAAATTTCCACCAGTGGTACCAAAGATGTTTATAAATAACCCAAGATAGACCACAGCCTGTTGTTTCCAACGGGAGCAAATTAATCATAGTGGGCAGAACAAGCAAGGAGGTGGGCAGAGCCAAGGACGAGTTAGCGAGAACCCATTGGCGCATTCTACCATGTATTTACATATTTCCGTTAGGGAACGCCTACTCCGCGAAGCGTTCGTGTCCAATAATTCAATTCACCTTTGCACTCCTTCTAAACAACGCAATTTTTAAGAAACTTTTGAAAATAATAAAGTCTAGAAAACTCTGTCCACTCTGTGCGTAACAAATGTTAATTATAGAAACAGAAAACGCTATTGAGATCAAATGGTCCATCGATGAGAAAATGAGCAGAATCTCGGCCAAAATTCATCTCGCCCCATCTTCTCCAACTGCCGGTCACTAGGCTTCCATTGGGCTTCCTCTCACCACCATATTTGGTAGAGGGGAAACCCTAACCGGATGCTTCACATTTATACATCCGGTAAAATATATGTTTCATTGTTCTATCTGTAGTGGAACGGAGAGTCCGAGCCTGGGATTGTTCCGGAATGGTCATGGAGAAAAACATTTGCCCTTTCTACAAGTCAACCTAAATTACGCCTTTTTACTCCTTGACAATCTGACCAATCGGGTTCAGCTGTATATTTGGAAAGCAGTGATGTGAGCCAATCACCGAGCGAGATTTTGACAGAAGGGGCGGAAAACAGACGTATGGCTAGGGTGTCGCGGTGGTGCATGCATTTGAAGGCGACGTCACGGCTGTCGTTTGTTTCGGGGTCTAATCATCGACAAAACAAATAATTGTAACAAGATCGTTAATTTACACACTTTTTAACCTACGGAAATTTATAATTCTTCTCGATCGCAAGTCCCGAGGCGGTTGTAATGACGGGGAATGCCAATAATTTTAATGAGCTCGCTGGTAGTTTGAAGAAAGAGTAAGTCGGGGAGGGGAGCCATTTTGTCCCGACAGTGCGAGAGAAAGAGAGTGGAAAAGGGGGAATCACACGGGATACCATTTTTTTTTGTGGTTTTTAATTCAAATGCTGTAAGAAAGCCCGTCTTGGTTACTCTTCGGTTACTGTTGCGACACGCTACCCCCGGTGGTATATAGCTAACTAGCCAACTAGATATCAACATAACTCCAATATTACAGACCGTTCCTCTGCTTGTAACTCAGGCTGGCTCTAGACCTGCGGGAGATAGTTTCTGCTCTGTCCGGCGAACACAACTTGTCTATCGATGGCGAAGAAGACCTACGACCTGCTCTTCAAGCTCCTGCTGATCGGGGACTCGGGCGTGGGGAAGACCTGCGTGCTGTTCCGCTTCTCAGACGACGCCTTCAACACCACCTTCATCTCCACCATAGGTGAGTTACCGGGACAGGGGTGTCAACACTACTGGGGGGACCACAACTGTATGGATTCTGCGGGGGCAAATTCTCGCTAATAAATCGCCACCTGTAGCTTCGTTGACGTAGATATTTCACATGTCACGATGACTGACGCTCCCTAAATAGCAGCTAACAAAAAGGCCCATGGCGCAAGTTTGCTGAACTCTCCAAACTAGCTAGTTAGTGTACTAAATGGTTCGTTTTTAAAAAACGTTTTAAAATGACCAAACTAACCAGTTTGTTCTGGTACATTATGCCTGTCTTATTTCTACATTTCACTTATTTGTTCGCTAACATTAGCTAGCTGACGAGCTGGTTGGGTAACATACATGTACAATGTGTAGACTTAACTTATGTTACCTAGCTATCTGGTGGCCCTGAGTTGTCAACTAACTAGTCTAGTTTCAGAGAAACCAAGTAGTATAACCGGTTATGTATTTTGAAATGCTGGCTTGCCAGGCCACCAGACTGTGCCAGCTTTCATGTAGAATGGGCCGTTAGCTGGCTAATGATATACATTCGTACACTATATAAACATTTTTAGTCATAGTTGTCAGTCAAGGGGCTTTGATAGCTAGCTTTCACGCATCTCTGTATGTCTTGGTATGTGAGGAAGATTCTAAAAACATCTACGTTTTACTCTTCTGAAATCATAAACAATTCATGATGATGGCGTCACTGTCTTTTGTCGCTTTTGCTGCCGTGTTCAAACTGGGAAATTGAGGTGGAAAACGAGCTCCGACTGGGAAAAATAGGTTTGAAAGGTCAACCAACTCGAAATTTCAAATTGACCTCAGACCTCTTGCTAGAGCTCTGACCTGAAGATCACTGATATCATGATTTGATCTAATATTTTTCAGAGTTTCCAGTTGTCTTCAAAGCACCATAAAACTCATGGTAGGCCGTATCTGTGTGATGCTGGATTCAGTGCTCTCATCTGCATTAAAACCAAATATCAATTTAGGTTGGATGGGATAGCAGCTATGAGAACACTGAACCCAGCTTCACACAGATATGAGCTGGAAAATGGTTTTATGGTGCTTTCAAGACAACTGGTAACCTGTCAGTGATCTTCAGGTCGGAGCGCTAGAAGATGCCAGAGTTCTCAACTTATAGGACTGAGTTGGATGACCATTCAAAACAATTTTTTTCCCTGTCTGAGCTCATTTTTTCTTGAGTTCCCAGGTGGAGGCTGGGTCTAGATGGCTGTGTCTACACTTGAAACTTATATGCAACTTTTCAGAATATGAAGAGTGCGTTGACAAGACTGGTCTAGCTGCACAGCGTTCAGATTGTGTTGAGATCTGTCTGACCACTTCAGGAGGTGGTCAGGGGCGTATTGTGAGGTTTCGTCCTCAGTCTGGAGGAATTCAGGCTACTGAAACCACATACAGGGGGTGACGTCATCACCAGGGGGTGACAGTCACCACCAGACTATACCAGACCCAAGACAGCCTACAGACTACAGTCACCACCAGACTGTACCAGACCCAAGACAGGCTACAGTCACCACCAGACTGTACCAGACCCAAGACAGGCTACAGACTACAGTCACCACCAGACTGTACCAGACCCAAGACAGGCTACAGACTACAGTCACCACCAGACTGTACCAGACCCAATACAGGCTACAGTCACCACCAGACTGTACCAGAACCAAGACAGGCTACAGGCTACAGTCACCACCAGACTGTACCAGACCCAAGACAGGCTACAGACTACAGTCACCACCAGACTGTACCAGACCCAAGACAGGCTACAGGCTACAGTCACCACCAGACTGTACCAGACCCAAGACAGGCTACAGGCTACAGTCACCACCAGACTGTACCAGACCCAAGACGGGCTACAGTCACCACCAGACTGTACCAGACCCAATACAGGCTACAGTCACCACCAGACTGTACCAGACCCAAGACAGCCTACAGGCTACAGTCACCACCAGACTGTACCAGACCCAAGACAGGCTACAGTCACCACCAGACTGTACCAGACCCAAGACAGGCTACAGTCACCACCAGACTGTACCAGACCCAAGACAGGCTACAGTCACCACCAGACTGTACCAGACCCAAGACAGGCTACAGGCTACAGTCACCACCAGACTGTACCAGACCCAATACAGGCTACAGTCACCACCAGACTGTACCAGACCCAAGACAGGCTACAGGCTACAGTCACCACCAGACTGTACCAGACCCAATACAGGCTACAGTCACCACCAGACTGTACCAGACCCTATGGAGGGCTGCCCTATGTCCCGTAATGGATGGAGACCCATCTGTACAAAAGCGCACCATTCCATCCCAAGGAATCTGTTTTTTATCAATATAGCAACTCACTGAACATCTCATATTTCATTTCATGCTCTGTAATCATGAGAAAGAACAATATGTCCCCATGAACAGCATCCCCCCAACATGTTTATCCAACAAAAGTCAAAGCATGGGCATCTCGGTCCTCACAGCTGACGTCCATTTGCAGAGCATAATCTGGGGAGTTCTTGAGTCATTCATCAGAGTATAAATTCTTAGTTTAATGGTGTTATCTGACACAGGCATTGATGTGAGTTTCTGTGCCTTTGTCTCCCCACACATTTTTTCACCATATTAATTGCGTCCGGTAATATCAAAGTCCCTGCAATAGTGTAGCTAGTCATTCACCGTAGGAATGATTCATAGTGTAGCTAGTCATTCACCGTAGGAATGTTTCATAGTGTAGCTCGTCATTCACCGTAGGAATGTTTCATAGTGTAGCTAGTCATTCACCGTAGGAATGTTTCATAGTGTAGCTCGTCATTCACCGTAGGAATGTTTCATAGTGTAGCTAGTCATTCACCGTAGGAATGTTTCATAGTGTAGCTAGTCATTCACCGTAGGAATGATTCATAGTGTAGCTAGTCATTCACCGTAGGAATGTTTCATAGTGTAGCTAGTCATTCACCGTAGGAATGTTTCATAGTGTAGCTAGTCATTCACCGTAGGAATGTTTCATAGTGTAGCTAGTCATTCACCGTAGGAATGTTTCATAGTGTAGCTAGTCATTCACCGTAGGAATGTTTCATAGTGTAGCTAGTCATTCACCGTAGGAATGTTTCATAGTGTAGCTAGTCATTCACCGTAGGAATGTTTCATAGTGTAGCTAGTCATTCACCGTAGGAATGATTCATAGTGTAGCTCGTCATTCACCGTAGGAATGTTTCATAGTGTAGCTAGTCATTCACCGTAGGAATGTTTCATAGTGTAGCTAGTCATTCACCGTAGGAATGTTTCATAGTGTAGCTAGTCATTCACCGTAGGAATGATTCATAGTGTATCTAGTCATTCACCGTAGGAATGTTTCATAGTGTAGCTCGTCATTCACCGTAGGAATGTTTCATAGTGTAGCTAGTCATTCACCGTAGGAATGTTTCATAGTGTAGCTAGTCATTCACCGTAGGAATGTTTCATAGTGTAGCTAGTCATTCGCCGTAGGAATGTTTCATAGTGTAGCTAGTCATTCACCGTAGGAATGTTTCATAGTGTAGCTAGTCATTCGCCGTAGGAATGTTTCATAGTGTAGCTAGTCATTCGCCGTAGGAATGTTTCATAGTGTAGCTAGTCATTCGCCGTAGGAATGTTTCATAGTGTAGCTAGTCATTCACCGTAGGAATGTTTCATAGTGTAGCTAGTCATTCACCGTAGGAATGATTCATAGTGTAGCTAGTCATTCACCGTAGGAATGTTTCATAGTGTAGCTAGTCATTCACCGTAGGAATGTTTCATAGTGTAGCTAGTCATTCGCCGTAGGAATGTTTCATAGTGTAGCTAGTCATTGCCGTAGGAATGTTTCATAGTGTAGCTAGTCATTCACCGTAGGAATGTTTTATAGTGTAGCTAGTCATTCACCGTAGGAATGATTCATAGTGTAGCTAGTCATTCAGCGTAGGAATGTTTCATAGTGTAGCTCGTCATTCACCGTAGGAATGTTTTATAGTGTAGCTAGTCATTCACCGTAGGAATGATTCATAGTGTAGCTAGTCATTCACCGTAGGAATGATTCATAGTGTAACTCGTCATTCTCCGTAGGGGTGTTTCATAGTGTAGCTCGTCATTCACCGTAGGAATGTTTCATAGTGTAGCTAGTCATTCACCGTAGGAATGTTTCATAGTGTAGCTCGTCATTCACCGTAGGAATGATTCATAGTGTAGCTCGTCATTCACCGTAGGAATGATTCATAGTGTAGCTAGTCATTCACCGTAGGAATGATTCATAGTGTAGCTAGTCATTCACCGTAGGAATGTTTCATAGTGTAGCTCGTCATTCACCGTAGGAATGTTTCATAGTGAAGCTCGTCATTCACCGTAGGAATGTTTCATAGTGTAGCTCGTCATTCACCGTAGGAATGTTTCATAGTGTAGCTAGTCATTCACCGTAGGAATGTTTCATAGTGTAGCTAGTCATTCACCGTAGGAATGTTTCATAGTGTAGCTAGTCGTTCACCGTAGGAATGATTCATAGTGTAGCTAGTCATTCACCGTAGGAATGATTCATAGTGTAGCTCGTCATTCACCGTAGGAATGTTTCATAGTGTAGCTCGTCATTCACCATGGGAATGATTCAAGTACAACGGTGAAGTGCTGCCTTTTCCCGCTCTCTCGTTGAATTGTATCTCTTAGATTATAATCATTTATTTAGATTAATGTTAATCACACTACAATCATTTTGACATAGATGATATTAGAGTAGTATATATATTTTATTTTTCTTTGGGGTTTTGGAAATTCTCCCGCGACCTTATTTTCGTATCAGGCGATCCCTAGTTTGTAAACCGCTGTCATTTAGGTTACTATTCAAATGGTAAACCAAACTACAACAATTCAGCCAAAATGTATTTTGTTTAGAAGTAATAACTAGTGATTCCAGGCTATTGTGAAATGGAGGAACATGCTCTATGTAGCCTGCTCTTCTCCATTACCAAAACATGATCTATTTTTAGCCGATATTGGAATTAATACACACGCACTATATTAAACAGGGATAATGTTGTAGGTTACACCAGCAAGTAGAACAATATTTCCAGGGCTTGTGTTTTTATTATACATCTGATTATTTGACATGAAGGTGTGGTAAGCTAAAACGTTTAGCTAGCTTGCTATTTTCTTAGCCACCTAGCCAGACTACCAGCTAGCTACTACTAGCAAGGGAAGGTGTCTCTTCCTTGTTTTAACTAAATTAAATGACACAAGAAAAACGTTGCAATCACCCCCTTGTTAATGGTAGTGGGACTAGGGAGGATATCATGGCTCCAAAAGGTGTCTGTGGCTCAAATCCCACTCCACCCACAGAGCAACAGAGTGGTGCTTGCAGTAACCTTTACTGGCCACAGTTGGGCAGTGTGTACATCAGTATAGCCCAATAGGTGTGTGCGTGCAGTGTAATAGGAGTGTTCCCCCTTCTCTGACGCAGCAGTCATACCTTCAGAGACATGCAGCTTCTTCTCAAAATACACCACCGGAAACCCCCTATTCTCTCTCGCCCTCTCGCTCTCCTCTCGATACTCTCCTTTCCTTTCTCTCTCTCTCTCCTCTCTATCCTCTTTTGCCACTCTCCTCTCTATCCTCTTTTGCCACTCTCCTCTCTCTCCTTTCCTATCTAACCTTTCCTATCTAACCTTTCCTATCTAACCTTTCCTATCTAACCTTTCCTATCTCTCCTTTCCTATCTCTCCTTTCCTATCTCTCCTTTCCTATCTCTCCTTTCCTATCTCTCCTTTCCTATCTCTCCTTTCCTATCTCTCCTTTCCTATCTCTCCTTTCCTATCTCTCCTTTCCTATCTCTCCTTTCCTATCTCTCCTTTCCTATCTCTCCTTTCCTATCTCTCCTTTCCTATCTCTCCTTTCCTATCTCTCCTTTCCCATCTCTCTCTCCTTTCCCATCTCTCTCTCCTTTCCCATCTCTCTCTCCTTTCCCATCTCTCTCTCCTTTCCCATCTCTCTCTCTCCTTTCCCATCTCTCTCTCTCCTTTCCTCTCTCTCTCTCTCCTTTCCCCTCTCTCTCTCTCCTTTCCCCTCTCTCTCTCTTTCCTTTCCCCTCTCTCTCTCTCCTTTCCCCTCTCTCTCTCTCCTTTCCCCTCTCTCTCTCTCCTTTCCCCTCTCTCTCTCTCCTTTCCCTCTCTCTCTCTCCTTTCCCCTCTCTCTCTCTCCTTTCCCCTCTCGTCCTCCTGTCTTTCTTCTGGCTCCCAAGTGGATCAGCGGTCTAAGGCACTGCATCTCAGTCCGAGGCATCACTACAGACCATGGTTCGATTCCAGGCTGTATCACATCTGGACGTAATTGGGAGTCCCATATGGCGGCCCACAATTGGCCCGGCGTCGTTAGGGTTTGGCTGGTGTAGGCCGTCATTAATTGAAAATGTGTTCTTAATTGACTTGCCTAGTTAAATAAAAAATGAACACACCTTTCCTCTGTCGCCTCTCCTTAACCAGAAGCAGTTTGAACCTAGAATCTGTTTTCAGTCAGTAACTCTTGTGTCATAGTACTTATCTAGCAGTCGTTTTTTTAGCGTTCTTCATCATAACTATTGGATTGATAGTGAAAGTTAGGGAGTATCTCCTAGTGTGTGTGTGTGTGCGTCAGGGTATCCGTTAGCCAGTAATAGCTGGCTTTTGGCTGGTCAATAAAATTGGCCCTGGTTAATTGTCTGGGAGAAGGTGGAAAAAAATCCCACTGCAAAATAATGCTTTTTAGCCTATTCATTGATGGAAATACCAGTTGGTGGAAATATATTTCACCAGTCATGCATATGTCTATAGGTTCATTTGCATAATTTA
The DNA here is from genome assembly GCF_023373465.1 of Oncorhynchus keta. Taxonomy (NCBI): domain Eukaryota; kingdom Metazoa; phylum Chordata; class Actinopteri; order Salmoniformes; family Salmonidae; genus Oncorhynchus; species Oncorhynchus keta. Next base: position 85,102,001 of record NC_068439.1, on the reverse strand, counting down.
GTGGAATTAAATTTAGTTAGCCCGGTTAGCCAATGTGCAGGACTATCTGCATTGTGTCCCACCACCTGCCAACCCCTCTTACGCTACTGCTACTCTGTTCATCATATATGCATAGTCACTTTAACCATATCTACATGTACATACTACCTCAATCAGTCTGACTAACCGGTGTCTGTATGTAGCCTCGCTACTGTATGTAGCCTGTCTTTTTACTGTTTTATTTCTTTACTTACCTATTGTTCACATCTTTTTTGCACTATTGTTTAGAGCCTGTAAGTAAGCATTTCACTGTAAGGTCTACCTACACCTGTTGTATTCGGCGCACGTGACAAATACATTTTGATTTGATTAGTCGTTATGTAGTCTATATCATACATAGACTGTCTGCTGCTGCACCTCCTCGCTCAGCTCCTGTGTCCTCCTCCTCCTCCTCATGTTCTTTTGGTTTTCAAATCAACTTTCTGCCGTTGTCCAGTAGCCAAACTTCAAACCTAGTCATATGCTAGTTGATGATAATCCTAGTCATATTAGCATTAGCAAGCCATGCTAGTTGATGATAATCCTAATCATATTAGCATTAGCAAGGCATGCTGGTTGATGATAATCCTAATCATATTAGCATTAGCAAGGCATGCTAGTTGATGATAATCCTAATCATATTAGCATTAGCAAGCCATGCTAGTTGATGATAATCCTAGTCATATTAGCATTAGCAAGCCATGCTAGTTGATGATAATCCTAGTCATATTAGCAAACCATACTAGTTGATGATAATCCTAGTCATATTAGCATTAGCAAGCCATGTTGTTGCTAGTTGTTGATAATCCTAGTCATATTAGCAAACCATACTAGTTGATGATAATCCTAGTCATATTAGCATTAGCAAGCCATGCCAGTTGTCGCGTCTTTAGATCTCCTCTTTCAACATTTCTAACAGATGTTGCAATAGTCGCATGATACCACTTATGTGCGGTGTGCTTTCGACATACAGAAACTCAAATCCTTCTGTTCACCTGATTTAGAATTCCTCACAATCAAATGTCGACCGCATTATCTACCAAGAGAATTCTCTTCGATTATAATCACAGCTGTATATATTCCCCCCCCCCCAAGCAGACACATCGATGGCTCTGAACGAACTTTATTTGACTCTTTGCAAACTGGAATCCATACATCCTGAGGCTGCATTCATTGTAGCTGGGGATTTTAACAAGGCTAATCTGAAAACAAGACTCCCTAAATTGTATCAGCATATCGATTGCGCAACCAGGGTTGGACAAACCTGGGATCATTGTTACTCTAACTTCCGTGACGCATATAAGGCCCTGCCCCGCCCTCCTTTTGGAAAAGCTGACCACGACTCCATTTTGTTGATCCCTGCCTACAGACAGAAACTAAAACAAGAGGCTCCCACGCTGAGGTCTGTCCAACGCTGGTCCGACCAAGCTGATTCCACACTCCAAGACTGCTTCCACCACGTGGACTGGGATATGTTTCGTATTGCGTCAGATAACAACATTGACGAATACGCTGATTTGGTGTGAGAGTTCATTAGAACGTGCGTTGAAGATGTCGTTCCCATAGCAACGATTAAAACATTCCCTAACCAGAAACCGTGGATTGATGGCAGCATCCGCGTGAAACTGAAAGCGCGAACCACTGCTTTTAATTAATCAGGGCAAGGTGACTGGTAACATGACCGAATACAAACAGTGCAGCTATTCCCTGCGCAAGGCTATCAAACAAGCTAAGCGTCAGTACAGAGACAAAGTAGAATCTCAATTCAACGGCTCAGACACAAGAGGTATGTGGCAGGGTCTACAGTCAATCACGGACTACAAGAAGAAAACCAGCCCAGTCACGGACCAGGATGTCTTGCTCCCAGGCAGACTAAATAACTTTTTTGCCCGCATTGAGGACAATAGTGCCACTGACACGACCTGCAACGAAAACATGCGGACTCTCCTTCACTGCAGCCGAGGTGAGTAAAACATTTAAACGTGTTAACCCTCGCAAGGCTGCAGGCCCAGACGGCATCCCCAGCCGCACCCTCAGAGCATGCGCAGACCAGCTGGCCGGTGTGTTTACGGACATATTCAATCAATCCTTATCCCAGTCTGCTGTTCCAACATGCTTCAAGAGGGCCACCATTGTTCCGGTTCCCAAGAAAGCTAAGGTCACTGAGCTAAACGACAACCACCCCGTAGCACTCACTTCCGTCATCATGAAGTGCTTTGAGAGACTAGTCAAGGACCATATCACCTCCACCCTACCTGACACCCTAGACCACATATGTCAGAGTCAAGGCCCATGGGCCACATCCGGCCCATATTAGCGAGAAGGTTTTACGGCCCCTGGGATGATCTTGATTTATTATTAGAACCGGCCCGCAGACCGCAGCAAGCCGGCAGCCCGCAGATCTTTTACACGCACCAATACTACATTTCCCACAATGCAACGGTGACGCACCGAGCAGTAGGCTGCTTCATTTCAATATTTATTGGCACAGCAGTTGTCAGCATCACAGTAAAATTAACTTTCAGATACCCATCAAAAATGGCAAAACGGAAGGTGGACACTGAGAACCGGGGTTTCAAACAAGGTGGGAGTCGGCGTATTTGTTCACGGAGGTAGCTGGAAAACCTGTGTGTCTTCTGTGTGGAGAAAGTGTGGCGGTACTGAAAGAGTATAATCTGAGACGACATTATGAAACGAAACACGCGGACAAAAACAAGAATATGGACATGGAACAAAGGCTACAAAAGGCAGAGGAATTAAAACGAGGCCTCAAATCTCGACAGGCTCTGTTCAAAAAAGCCAAATCACAAGGCCAGGCTGCTGTCAAGGCCAGTTTTATTTTGGCAGAAGAGATCGCTAAATCAGCCCGGCCATTTACGGAGGGGGATTTCATCAAAAACTGCATGATTAAAGTTTGTGACGAAGTTTGCCCAGAAAAAAGGCAACTCTTTTTAAATGTGAGTCTGAGCAGAAACACCATTGCCGAGAGAGTAGACCAGTTGTCCATCAATCTAAAAGAGCAGCTTGTGAAAAAGGGAAAGATTTCATTGCATATTCCTTGGCTGTGGATGAGAGCACCGACATTTCTGACATTGCCCAGTTGTCAATTTTCATCCGCGGAGTGGACTCCAGCCTAAGCGTGACAGAGGAGTTTTGGGCTTTACGTCCTATGCATGGCACAACTACGGGGCATGATTTGTATGAAGAGGTGTCAAGATGTGTAAATGAGATGGAGCTGCCTTGGGAAAAACTCGTGGGTTTGACAACCGACGGAGCACCTGCGATGTGTGGACACAGGAGCGGACTGGTGGCGAAGATACGGGAAAAGATGCAAGAGGAAAACGCGACAGGTGAGCTGACAGCTTATCATTGTATCATACACCAGGAAGCGTTGTGCGGTAAAGCCTTGAAAATGGAGCATGTAATGAGCATCATCACGCGCACAGTTAACTTTATCAGAGCCAAAGGTTTGAATCACCGCCAGTTCAAGGCATTTCTGACGGAGTTAGAAACGGAGCATGGTGATTTGCCTTATCACACAGAGGTGCGATGGCTAAGCCAGGGAAAGGTGCTTCAAAGACGCTGAGGAGATTTGTCTGTTCTTGGACAGCAAAGGGAAAGACACAACACAACTCCGAGACGAAATGTTTCTGTGTGAAATGGCTTTTCTGTGTGACATTACGAGTCATCTGAATGCAATGAACTTGCAGCTGCAGGGTCGGGATCGTGTCATCTCTGATATGTACAGTACAGTGAAGGCATTTAAAACCAAACTGACTCTGTGGGAGACGCAGATGCGGAAAGAAAATTTGAGCCACTTTCCCAGCTGCCAGACCATGAAAGAGAAGCTCTCTACCAGTGCGTTCCCGAGCGCACAGTTGGCTGATAAAATAGGTATGCTTGCCGCTGACTTTCGACGCCGATTTGCTGACTTTGAAGCACAAAAAAGCAGGTTGGAACTGCTCGGTAACCCATTTGCTGTTGACGTGGAAAGCTCACCACCAAACCTCCAAATGGAGTTGATTGACCTCCAATGCAATGATGCACTGAGGGCAAAATATGCGGCAGTGGGTGCTGCGGAGTTCGCCCGTTTCCTCCCGACACAATGCCCCAGCTGCGCATCCAGGCTGCTCAAACGTTGTCTATGTTTGGCAGCACATACCTGTGTGAACAACTGTTTTCTTTGATGAACTTGAACAAAACATCACACAGAAGTCGACTTACTGCTGAACACCTCCACTCAATTCTGAGGATTTCCTCAGCTCAGAGCCTTACCCCGAACATTGATGAACTTGTGGAAAAGATGGGACACCACCAAGTATCACCCTCAACCTCAAACAAGTGAACATTACTGTGCAATCACATATTTAGAGTTTTTACTCAGTTCAAGTTTAAAAGTTAAAGTTTAATATTTGTTTTCACTGCATGTTACTTCTCCTTAAACAAAGTGTTGTTTTTGATTAATAGATTTTTGCACTTTATTTTATTGTATTTCAATCCAATTATATTTTTTAATATTTCAGTTGAGTGGATGATAGAAAATTGCTATTATTGTTTTTTTCTTTGAAGTAAATTTAGCCCACTTTTGCTAAAATAGAAAATATAGGCTACTGATGGTGCCTTGAATACCGGTTTCTTTCATTTAATGTTCATGTTATGGGGATTTTTATATAAAGGAAATTTGTCTTTTGTGTCTGTTGAAAATTAAAGATTACTGACAGAGCCATAAGAAAATATTGCTTTATTTATCTGATCATATTGGAATATATTTGTTAGGTTTTCAGTAGGTTCAATTAGGTTCACTAGACTATATGCGTCATTTAAACATTTTTCAATGAACATTCGAACAGTCCGGCTTTCGGCTTGTAGCTAAATTTTTTATTTGGCCCTCCGTCCATTTGACTTTGACACCCCTGCCCTAGACCCACTCCAATTTGCTTACCGCCCAAATATGTCCACAGATGATGCAATCTCAACCACACTGCACACCGCCCTAACCCATCTGGACAAGAGGAATACCTATGTGAGAATGCTGTTCATCGACTACAGCTCGGCATTCAACACCATAGTACCCTCCAAGCTCGTCATCAAGCTCGAGACCCTGGGTCTCGACCCCGCCCTGTGCAACTGGGTACTGGACTTCCTGATGGGCCGCCCCCAGGTGGTGAGGGTAGGTAACAACATCTCCACCCCGCTGATCCTCAACACTGGGGCCCCACAAGGGTGCGTTCTGAGCCCTCTCCTGTACTCCCTGTTCACCCACGACTGCGTGGCCACGCACGCCTCCAACTCAATCATCAAGTTTGAGGATGACACAACAGTGGTAGGCTTGATTATCAACAACGACGAGACTGCCTACAGGGAGGAGGTGAGGGCCCTCTGAGTGTGGTGTCAGGAAAATAACCTCCCACTCAACGTCTACAAAACTAAGGAGATGATTGTGGACTTCAGGAAACAGCAGAGGGAGCACCCCCCTATCCACATCGATGGAACAGTAGTGGAGAGGGTAGTAAGTTTTAAGTTCATCGGCGTACACATCACAGACAAACTGAATTGGTCCACTCACACTGACAGCATCGTGGAGAAGGCGCAGCAGCGCCTCTTCAACCTCAGGAGGCTGAAGAAATTCGGCTTGTCACCAAAAGCACTCACAAACTTCTACAGATGCACAATCGAGAGCATCCTGGCGGGCTGTATCACCGCCTGGTACGGCAACTGCTCCGCCCACAAACGTAAGGCTCTCCAGAGGGTAGTGAGGTCTGCACAACGCATCACCGGGAGCAAACTACCTGCCCTCCAGGACACCTACACCACCCGATGTTACAGGAAGGCCATGAAGATAATCAAGGACAACAACCACCCGAGCCACTGCCTGTTCACCCCGCTATCATCCAGAAGGTGAGGTCAGTACAGGTGCATCAAAGCTGGGACCGAGAGACTGAAAAACAGCTTCTATCTCAAGGCCATCAGATTGTTAAACAGACACCACTAACATTGAGTGGCTGCTGCCAACACACTGACTCAACTCCAGCCACTTTAATAATGGGAATTGATGGGAAATGATGTAAAATATATCACTAGCCACTTTAAACAATTCTACCTAATATAATGTTTACATACCCTACATTATTCATCTCATATGCATACATATATACTGTACTCTATACTCGATACCATCTACTGTATCTTGCCTATGCTGCTCTGTACCATCACTCATTCATATATCCATGTGTATGTGACAAATACAATGTGATTTGAAGTGTTTTCCCTCTAATTGCATTATGGAAGGACCAGTCATGCTGTGACGGCCCTGTATTTTTCTGAACCGTCTCAGTGCAGCTCCTTCCAATAGGGCGCTTTCCCTTTAATTCCCAATTAAATAGCCAGCATTAGCTGCGCAAAAGTGGGGTTGTGATGGAGACGTGACTGAGGATGTGTTCAACCCTCAGCTCCCGAAGCTTCTCTATTCCGTTTGTTTTGTTGCCGTTAAACGTGTGTTTTGTAGCCTAAGAGAGTTTACCCAGGATCGGATCCACTCTTTGCTTCGTGGCCTTTCTCCGCTGGAGATCTATTGGCGGATTGGATTGTCTGACTGACCGACTGACTACCACCTTTTTGTATACGGTATTTCATTTGTTTTGATGTGATGTATACTGTGATGATTTATGTAGTTAGTTGTAGTTGAGGACTTAATAAGAGTTGATACGCTTTAAGTTCTGTGGTAAAATAATTGTTATATTGATGGTATGTTTAAATACTGGGTTTACGCTACACTGAATGAACGGACAAACATTGCGTGACAAAAGTCACTTGAGTTCACTGAACTCCTTTACCGGGCTGGACTCTTTTTAGGCCCGAGGTACAGGACATTTCTGGAGGAACCAGCACTCATTGTGATATTATTATATGTGTGTGTGTAATCATTGTTGTCGCTAATACAACCCACGCAAAATAATATAGTTGTTTTGAAGTTCTTCCCAATGTTTTAAGGGTTTATGAAAAGTTTATTTCCATCCTGACTTTTACATAAGTCCTTTGTATTGGTGTAGACTTGACGGACCAGATGGGACTCAATCCCACCCAAACTAAAAAGAGAAACCAATGTTTTCTCTGGTAGGCACGAACTACCTGGCACCCCTATAAATGATAACCTCAAGTCAAAACAGTTACAATGCGCAGTTTACTACCTTGTGCACATTTCTGCACTTATGTGAATAAATAATAGTTGATCAACGTTCTAAGCTAAACATTCTGATCTATTGCATTAGACTCATTGCTTTTTGAAGTTGTTTGTTTTATGTAGCCCGGGCCTACTGGTTGTATGAATTTGAGATCTGTTGTCCCAGAGTCTCTCTTTTGACATTAATGCTTGTCGTCTTGTCCACTATGGGGGGGTAGTACAGGGCTCGACATTAACCCTTGTCCACTATGGGGGGTAGTACAGGGCTCGACATGAACCCTTGTCGTCTTGTCCACTATGGGGGGTAGTACAGGGCTCGACATTAACCCTTGTCCACTATGGGGGGTAGTACAGGGCTCGACATGAACCCTTGTCGTCTTGTCCACTATGGGGGTAGTACAGGGCTCGACATTAACCCTTGTCCACTATGGGGGGTAGTACAGGGCTCGACATGAACCCTTGTCGTCTTGTCCACTATGGGGGGTAGTACAGGGCTCGACATGAACTCTTGTCCACTATGGGGGGTAGTACAGGGCTCGACATTAACCCTTGTCGTCTTGTCCACTATGGGGGTAGTACAGGGCTCGACATTAACCCTTGTCGTCTTGTCCACTATGGGGGGTAGTACAGGGCTCGACATTAACCCTTGTCGTCTTGTCCACTATGGGGGGTAGTACAGGGCTCGACATTAACCCTTGTCGTCTTGTCCACTATGGGGGGTAGTACAGGGCTCGACATGAACCCTTGTCGTCTTGTCCACTATGGGGGGTAGTACAGGGCTCGACATTAACCCTTGTCGTCTTGTCCACTATGGGGGGGAAGTACAGGGCTCGACATGAACCCTTGTCGTCTTGTCCACTATGGGGGGAAGTACAGGGCTCGACATGAACCCTTGTCGTCTTGTCCACTATGGGGGGTAGTACAGGGCTCGACATGAACCCTTGTCGTCTTGTCCACTATGGGGGGTAGTACAGGGCTCGACATGAACCCTTGTCGTCTTGTCCACTATGGGGGGTAGTACAGGGCTCGACATGAACCCTTGTCGTCTTGTCCACTATGGGGGGTAGTACAGGGCTCGACATGAACCCTTGTCGTCTTGTCCACTATGGGGAGTAGTACAGGGCTCGACATTAATGCTCGTCTTAAGACAAAACAATCTTGACAGACTTTCTCAAGTTGTGCACGACCCCTCTGACCACATACTGACCACAACCCCTCTGACCACCACCCCATTGACCACATCCTCTCTATAGAGGTGTCTGTGTATTTACTGTTGAGATTGACCACAACCCCTCTGACCACCACCCCATTGACCACATCCTCTCTATAGAGGTGTCTGTGTATTTACTGTTGAGATTGACCACAACCCCTCTGACCACCACCCCATTGACCACATCCTCTCTATAGAGGTGTCTGTGTATTTACTGTTGAGATTGACCACAACCCCTCTGACCACCACCCCATTGACCACATCCTCTCTATAGAGGTGTCTGTGTATTTACTGTTGAGATTGACCACAACCCCTCTGACCACCACCCCATTGACCACATCCTCTCTATAGAGGTGTCTGTGTATTTACTGTTGAGATTGACCACAACCCCTCTGACCACCACCCCATTGACCACATCCTCTCTATAGAGGTGTCTTGTGTATTTACTGTTGAGATTGACCACAACCCCTCTGACCACCACCCCATTGACCACATCCTCTCTATAGAGGTGTCTGTGTATTTACTGTTGAGATTGACCACAACCCCTCTGACCACCACCCCATTGACCACATCCTCTCTATAGAGGTGTCTGTGTATTTACTGTTGAGATTGCGTGTGTAGTCGGCGTTACGTACACTAAATAATGTGTGTGAAATTAGTTTTACAATGATATGATGGCGCCGGAAGATATGGCTGCCGTTTTATGGGATTCTAACCAATTGTGCTATTGTGTGTGTGTTTTTGTGCTATTGTGTGTGCGTTTTTGTAACTTATACATTGTACATAATCTTTCTGCCACCGCCTCTTTTGACTGAAGAGATTCTGGAAATCAGCACAGCGATTACTCACCTCGTACTAGATCAAGATGTTTTATTTAACGAGTCGGACGTGAAGGATTTACTTCAGACACTCAACAAGGCCCAAATCCCCGTCATTCGCATGAAGAAGAGATGGCGATATCGGGGAAGTAGGTCGGGGTGCCTTGTAAGGATCCGACGGCATGGGTGTAATCCCCCTCTACCATCAGAACTATTAGCCAACGTGCTTCGATCAAGACTATCCTACCAATGGGACATTAAGCTGTAATATCTTGTTTCACTGAGTTGTGGCTGAATAATGACACGGATAACATACAGCTGGCTGGGTGTTTGGTCCATCTGCAAGATAGAACAGCTGCCTCCGGTGAGACAAGTGGTGTCTTTTTGTAAATAAATGGTGCATACAATCTAATATTAAGAAAGTCTCAATGTTTTGCTCGTCTGAGGTAGAGTATCTCATGATAAGCTGTAGACCACACTATTTACCAAAAGTTTTCATCTATATTCTTCATGGGTGTCTATTTACAACCACAAACTGATGCTGGCACCAATATGGCACTCAATGAGCTGTATAAGACCATAAGCAAACAGGAAAACGCTCATCCAGAGGTGCTCCTAGTGGCCGGGTACTTTAATGCAGGCAAACTTACATCACTTTACCTAATTTCTACTAGAATGTTGACTTGCCTAGTTAAGGTTAAAGGTTAAATAAAATAAACAATGTGCAACCATAGGAAAAAAATCTGTAGACCACTTTTACTCCACACACAGAGACGCACAACTCTATCCTGAATCCTGCTTACAAGCAAAAACTAAAGCAGGAAGTACTTGCTCAATAAGGAAGTGGTCAGATGACGCAGATGCTAAGCTACAGGGCAGTTTTGCTAGCACAGACTGGAATATGTTCTGGGATTCTTCCGATGGCATTGAGAAGTACACCACATTGATGAGAAGTACATAAGTTCATCGACGACGTAGTCCCCACAGTGACTCTACATACATACCCCAACCAGAATGCCATGGATTACAGGCAACATCCGCACTGAGCTAAAGTATAGCGCTGCCGCTTTCAAGGTGCGGGACTCTAACCCGGAAGCTTATAAGAAATCCTGATATGCCCTCCGACAAACCATCAAACAGGCAAAGGGTCAATACAGGACTAAGATCGAATCGTACTACACCGGCTCTGACGCTCGTCTTATGTGTAATACCAACATGTTTTAAGCAGACCACCATAGTCCCTGTGCCCAATAACACCAAGGTAACCTGCCTAAATGACTACCGACACGTAGCACTCACGTCCGTAATGACTACCCGTACCATTCACTTCTGTAGCCATGAAGTGCTTTGAAAGGCTAGTTATGGCTCACAACACCATTATCCCAGAAACCCTAGATGACCTCCAATTTACATACCGCCTTAACAGATCCACAGATGATGCAATCTCTATTGCACTCCACACTGCCCTTTTTTATTTTACCTTTTATTTAACTAGGCAAGTCAGTTAAGAACAAATTCCTATTTTCAATGGGAATTTTAGGAACCTTGTCAGCTCAGGGGTTTGAACTCGCAACCTTCCGGTTACTAGTCACACGCTCTAACCACTAGGCTACCCTGCCGCCCCCTTTTCCACATGTACAAAAGGAACACCTATGTGAGAATGCCGTTCATTGACTACAGCTCAGCATTCAACACCATAGTGCTCTCAAAGCTCATCACTAAGCTAAGAACCCTGTGACTAAACACCTCCCTCTGCAAATGGATCCTGGACTTGCTGACTGGCTGCCCCCTGGTGGTAAGGGTAGGTAACAACACATCCGCCACGCTGATCCTCAACACAGGTGCCCTTAAGGGGTGCATGCTCAGTCCCTTCCTGTACTCCCTGTTCACTCATGACTGCACGGCCAGGCACGCCTCCAACACCATTTTTATTTTATTTTTTATTTAACCTTTATTTAATTAGGCAAGTCAGTTAAGAACAAATTGTTATTTTCAATGACTGCCTATGAACAGTGGGTTAACTGCCTTGTTCAGGGTCAGAACGACAGATTAAGTTTGCTGATGACACAGCAGTGGTAGGCCTAATCGCTGACAGCGACAAGACAGCCTATAGGGAGGAGATCAGAGACCTGGCCCTGTGGTGCCAGGACAACAACCTCTCCCTCAACGTGATCAAGGCAAAGGGGCTGATTGTGGACTACAGGAAAAGGTGGACCGTGCATGTCCCCATTCTCAACGATGGGGCTGCAGTGGAGCAGGTTGAGAGTTTCAAGTTCCTTGCTGTCCACATCACCAACAAACTAACATGATCCAAGCACACCAAGACAGTTGTGAAGAGGCCACGACAAAACCTATTCCCCTTTAGAAGACTGAAAAGATTTGGCATGGGTCCTCAGATCCCCAAAAGGTTATACAGCTGCACTGTTGAGAGCATCCATACTGGTTGCATCACTGCCTGAAATGGCAACAGCTCGACCTCTGACCGCAAGGCACTACAGAGGGTAGTGCGTACGGCCCAGTACATCACTGGGGTCAAGCTATACCAGGCGGTGTCAGAGGAAGGCCCTAAAAATGGTCAAAGACTCCTGCCACCCTAGTCTTAGACTGTTCTCCCTGCTACCGCACGTCAAGTCTAGGTCCAAGAGGCTTCTAAATAGCTTCTATCGCCAAGCCATAAGACTCCTGAACATCTAATCAAATGGCCACTATTAGCATTGCCCCCCCTCTTTTACACCACTGCTACTCTGCTTATCTATGCATAGTCATTTTAACTCTACCTGCATGTACATATTACCTAGACTAACTGGTGCCCCCGCACATTGACTCTGTACCGGTACCCCCTGTATATAGTCTCCACATTGACTCTGTACCGTAATACCCTGTATATAGCCTCCACATTGACTCTGTACCAGTACCCCCCTGTATATAGTCTCGCTATTGTTATTTTACTGCTGCTCTTTAACCTAATGGGTAAGGTGTTCCGCTAGCGGAACCCCACAACATCATTCCGCTGAAAAGGCAGAGCATGAAATTCAACTATTTTTTTTTTTTTAGAAATATGTAACTTTCACCCATTAACAAGTCCCAATACAGCAAATAAAATATGAACATCTTGTTAATCTACCCATGGTGTCTGATTTCAAAAATGATTTATAACGAAAGCACAACATATGATTATGTTAGCTCATAGCCAACTCAAAAAAACAGCAATTTTTCCAGACAAAGATAGGAGTCACACAAAGCAGAAATATAGATAAAATGAATCACTAACTTTTGATCTTCATCAGATGACACTCATAGGACATCATGTTACACAATACATGTATGTTTTGTTCGATAATAATGTTCATATTTATATCCAAAAATCTCAGTTTACATTTGCGCCTTACGTGCAGTAATGTTTTGATTCCAAAACATCTGGTGATTTTCCCAGAAATACTCATTATAAACATTGATAAAAAATACAAGTGTTATTCACAGAATTAATCATAGACTGATCCTCTATGCAACCGCTGTGCCAGATAATAAAAAATAAAAAAACTTTACCTGAAAAGCATAATCTGAGAACGGCGCTCGGCACCCCAAAACGGCCAAAGAAAGAAGGCACTCCCAGGAATCCCAGTTCAACAATAAATTACTGATTTGTTCCATAAAGCCCATCATTTAGCCACTTTTGCGTGTTCAGCCCAGTAATCCATCTTCATGAGGCGTGACCGTTTCCTCCATGACGACAACTCAAAATGTTCCGTTACAGGTCGTAGAAACAAGTCAAAACATGTCTGCAATCAATATTTAGGATGTTTTTAACATATATCATCAATAAGGTTCCAACCGGAGAATTTCATTGTCTGGAGAAAAGCATTGGAACGGGAGCAAGCTGTCGGGAGTGCGCGTCATGAGACAGAGTTTCTCTGCCAGACCACTCACTCAAATAGCTCCTATGAACCCTCCTTTATAATAGAATCCTCAAAACAGGTTCTAAAGACGGTGACATCTAGTGGAAGCCCTAGGAAGTGCAAGCACATCCATAACTATCAGGGATTTAAATAGGCACTGTTTTGAAATTTGACTTCTCACTTCCTGTTTGGATTTCTTCTCAGGGTTTTGCCTACCATATGAGTTCTGTTATACTCACAGACATCATTCAAACAGTTTTAGAAACTTCAGTGTTTGCTATCCAATAATAATATGCATATATTAGCATCTGGGACAGAGGAGGCCTTTCAGTTTGGGCACGCAATTCATCCAAAAGTGAAAATGCTGCACCCTACCTCAAAGGTTAACTACCTGTTACTCTTATCTTATTCATATTTTTATACGCAGTTGTTGTTTAGGGGCTTGTAAGTAAGCATTTCACTGTAAGGTCTACACTTGTTTTCGGTGCATGTGACTAATACAATTTTATACCTGTTGTATTCGGTGACAATTTCAATGGACCACTATCAGGCACCTGTCTCATTCCATTGGTGTTCGATGGGCTTGAGTTCAGAGCTCTGTGCTGGCCAGTCAAGTTCTTTCACAACGATCTCGCCAAACCATTTACATTTTTTTGTGCCTTTTTCACACCGCTTGATATATAGGTCCTGGATGGCAAAGAGCTCGGCCCCAGTGATATACGGTCCGCACAACCCTCTAGCTCAATTTGATCTAAGGCGGTGCTATTGTCAGTGGTACAGCTGTTTAACCTTTTCAGGATTTGACGGCCCGAAGGCAGTGTTTCGCCGCCTTCACGACTGTGTGTGTATTTGGACCATTTAAGTCTAGTCATTTGGACACCGAGGAACTTGAAGATCTCCATATACTCCACTGCCGCCGCTTCAACATTGATGGGGCGTGCTGTCACTTCCTGGTTTCTGAAATTAAAATATTTTCTGCTCTTTGAAGTTTATGTACAAAACCCAAACTAAACAAATTGTAGAAACATTGAATGGATTTAACCCTTATTAGACTTGCTTTAAATTAGAATGAAAGATCTACACTGAGTGTAAAAAATAAAATAAAAACATTAAGAAAAGCTTCCTAATTTTGAGTTGCATCCCATTTTTCCCTCAACAGCCTCAATTTTTCAGGGCATGGACTCTACAAGGTGTCGAAAGCGTTCCACAGGGATGCTGGCCCATGTTGATTCCAATACTTCCCAGAGTTGTCTCAAGCTGGATGTCCTTTGAGTGATGGACCATTTCTTTTTTTTCTCCTTTTATTTAACCAGGTAGGCCAGTTGAGAACAAGTTCTCATTTACAACTGTGACCTGGCCAAGGCAAAGCAGTGTGACAAAAACAACAGTTACACATTGTGAAGGTGTAGGCTATATAACATGGATTTATTCGACTTTCTAATGCGTTTCTCTGTAGAGGTCACTACTCTAAAGGAGGTCTGTATTGATGTGTTTCTTTGTGTTTTCCAGGAATAGACTTCAAGATCAAAACTGTTGAACTCCAGGGAAAGAAGATCAAACTACAGATATGGTGAGTGGAGGAGGTGTTTGTACAGGGTCAAATGGTATCTTTGTTTCTACTGGCCCGGACATGGTGTCGTTTTTAAAGACATTGGGGGATGCAGGGACCATTCAGCAGGGCCTATTCATGGGTTGTATGTTTCGTCACTATTGGTTTGAACTTTAGTTAAGACTAATGCCTGACTGCGTTCTACTCAATGCATCGTCAATAATTGCTGATGAAGATTTGGTTTATAGTGCAGTACTGTGACTTGGAAAACACGATGACATTTAAAAAAGAGGCAAATAATTAGTAGGAAACCCTTTGCCATCTTTGTGATGTCGCCATATTTACTTTGGATGTAGTATAACTTAAGCTAGCTAAGATTGAGGGGACACCATCTCGCAGCCTTTTCAGAGCAAGGGGAACAACTACTCCAAGTCTCTGAGCGAGTGACGTCATCGATTGAAACTCTATTAGCGTGCACCCCGCTAACTAGCTAGCCATTTCACATCGGTTACACCAGCCTAATCTCGAGAGTTGATCGGTTTGAAGTCATAAACAGCGCAATGCTTGAAGCATTGCAAAGGGCTGCTGGTAAAACGCGCAAAAGTGCTGTTTGAATGAATGCGTACGAGCCTGCTGGTGCCTACCATCGCTCAGTCAGACTGCTCTATCAAATATCAAATCATAGACTTAATTATAACATAACACACAGAAATACGAGCCATTGGTCATTTAATATGGTCGAATCCGGAAACTATAATTTCGAAAACAAATCGTTTATTCTTTCAGTGAAATACGGAACCGTTCCGTATTTTATCTAACGGGTGGCATCCGTCAGTCTAAATATTGCTGTTACATTGTACAACCTTCAATGTTATGTCATAATTACGTACAATTCTGGGAAATTAGTTCACAACGAGCCAGGCGGCCCAAACTGTTGCATAAACCCTGACTCTGCGTGCAATGAACGCAAGAGAAGTGACACAATTTCACCTGGTTAATATTGCCTGCTAACCTGGATTTCTTTTAGCTAAATATGCAGGTTTAAAAATACACTGCTCAAAAAAATAAAGGGAACACTAAAATAACACATCCTAGATCTGAATGAATGAAATATTCTACATAGTTGAATGTGCTGACAAAATCACACAAATTATCAATGGAAATCAAATTTATCAACCCATGGAAGTCTGGATTTGGAGTCACACTCAAAATTAAAGTGGAAAACCACACTACAAGCCGATCCAACTTTGATGTAATGTCCTTTAAAACAAGTCAAAATGAGGCTCAGTAGTGTGTGTGGCCTCCACGTGCCAGTTTGACCTCCCTACAACGCCTGGGCATGCTCCTGATGAGGTGATCTCCTCCCAGACCTGGACTAAAGCATCTGCCAACTCCTGGACAGTCTGTGGTGCAATGTGGCGTTGGTGGATGGAGCGAGACATGATGTCCCAGATGTGCTCAATTGGATTCAGGTCTGTGCAACGGGCGGGCCAGTCCATAGCATCAGTGCCTTCCTCTTGCAGGAACTGCTGACACACTCCAGCCATATGGGGTCTAGCATTGTCTTGCATTAGGAGGAACCCAGGGCCAACTGCACCAGCATATAGTCTCACAAGGGGTCTGAGGATCTCATCTCGGTACCTAATGGCAGTCAGGCTACCTCTGGCAAGCACATGGAGGGCTGTGCGGCCACCCCACACCATGACTGACCCACCGCCAAACCGGTCATGCTGGAGGATGCTGCAGGCAGCAGAACGTTCTCCACGGCGTCTCCAGACTCTGTCACGTCTGTCACATGTGCTCAGTGTGAACTTGCTTTCATCTGTGAAGAGCACAGCGTGCCAGTGGCGAATTTGCCAATCTTGGTGTTCTCTGGCAAATGCCAAATGTCCTGCACGGTTTTGGGCTGTAAGTACAACCCCCACCTGTGGACGTCGGGCCCTCATACCACCCTCATGGAGTCTGTTTCTGACAGTTTGAGCAGACACATGCACATTTGTGGCCTGCTGGAGGTCATTTTGCAGGGCTCCGGCAGTGCTCCTCCTTGCACAAAGGCGGAGGTAGCTTGCCTGCTGCTGGGTTGTTGCCCTCCTACGGCCTCCTCCACATCTCCTGATGTACTGGCCTGTCTCCTGGTAGCACCTCCATGCTCTGGAAACTACGCTGACTGACACAGCAAACCTTCTTGCCACAGCTCGCATTGATGTGCCATCCTGGATGAGCTGCACTACCTGAGCCACTTGTGTGGGTTGTTGACTCCGTCTCATGCTACCACTAGAGTGAAAGCACCGCCAGCATTTAAAAGTGACCGAAACATCAGCCAGGAAGCATAGGAACTGAGAAGTGGTCTGTAGTCACCACCTGTAGAACCACTCCTTTTTTGGGGGTGTCTTGCTAAATGCCTATAATTTCCACCTGTGACTATTCCATTTGCACAACAGCATGTGAAATTTATTGTCAATCAGTGTTGCTTCCTAAGTGGACATTTAGATTTCACAGAAGTGTGATTGACCAGGAGTTACATTGTGTTGTTGCCTTTATTTTTTTGAGCAGTGTATATACTTCTGTGTATTGATTTTAAGGCATTGATGTTTATGGTTAGGTACAGTCGTGCAACGATTGTGCTTTCTTCGCAAATGCGCTTTTAAATCATCCCCGGTTTGGCGAAGTTGGCTGTTCTTTTTAGACAGAAATAGTCTTCGCACAGTTCGCAACGAGCCAGGCGGCCCAAACTGTTGTACATACCCTGACTCTGTTGCAAGAGAAGTGACACAATTTCCCTAGTTAAAATAAATTCATGTTAGCAGGCAATATTAACTAAATATGCAGGTTTAAAAAATATATGCTTGTGTATAGATTAAGAAAGGCATTAATGTTTATGGTTAGGTATATGTTGGAGCAACGACAGTCCTTTCTCGCGAATGCGCTCCGCATTGATTATGTGTAACGCAGGACACTAGATAAACTAGTAATATCATCCAGGTGTAGTTAACTTCTTACGGCTGAAATCCCGTTTATGGGATCTATTTGACAACAGCCAGTGAATGTGCAGGGCGCCAAATTCAAACAAATCTCATAATTAAAGTTTCTCAAACATACAAGTATTTTACACCATTTTAAAGATTAACTTGTTGTTAATCCCACCAGTGTCTGATTTCAAAAAGGCTTTACGACGAAAGCATATTATGTGATTTGTTAGGTTATGTTAGCCAAGTCACAGAAAAAAACAGCAATTTTTCTAGCCGAAGAGGAGTGACAAAAAGCAGAAATGGAGAAAATTAATCACTAACCTGATCACTGATCTTCATCAGATAACACTCATAGGACTTCATGTTACACAATACATGTATGTTTTGTTCGATAAAGTTGATATATCCAAAAATCTGTTTACATTGGTGTGTTATGTCCTGTAATGTTTTGCAGAGAGCCACATCAATTTACATTAATTCAATCAACATTTATGATGAGTATTTAAGATATACTTCTCCTTAATGCAACTGCTGTGTCTGATTTCAAAGCTTTATGGAAAAAGCAAACCATGCAATAATCTTGAGTACAGTGCTCAGGCACCAAAACATGCCATACATGCCACCCACCATGTTGTGGAGTCAACAGAAGTCAGAAATAGCATTATAAATATTCACTTACCTTTGATCTTCATCAGAATGCACTCCCAGGAATCCCAGTTCCACAATAATTGTTTGTTTTGTTCGATAGTCCATTTATGTCCAAATACCTCCTTTTTGTTCGCACGTTTGGTTCACAAATCCAAATTCACGAGGCGCAGGCACTTAGTCCAGACAGAGTCAAAAAGTTCCTTTACAGTTCGTAGAAACATGTCAAACGATGAATAGAATCAATCTTTAGGATGTTTTTATCATTAAACTTCAATAATATTCCAACCGGACAATTCCTTTGTCTTTAGAAATGAAAAGGAATGCAGCTAACTCTCACAGCTGCACGTATGACTTTGCTCATGGCATTCTGCCAGACCCCTTAGTCAAACAGCTCTTATTCGCTCCCCCTTCACAGTAGAAGCCTGAAACAAGGTTCTAAAGACTTGAAATCTAGTGGAAGCCTTAGGAAGTGCAATCGGACAAATTTTACACTGTATATTGGATAGGCAAAGACTTGAAAACCTACAAACCTCAGATGTCCCACCTCCTGGTTGGATTTTTTTTCAGGTTTTTGCCTGCCATATGAGTTCTGTTATACTCAGACATCATTCAAACAATTTTTGAAACTTCAGTGTTTTCTATCCAACTCTTCTGGGCCTGAGTAGCAGGCAGTTTACTCTGGGCACCTTTATTCATCAAAGCTACTCAATACTGCCCCCCAGCCATAAAAAGTTAACTAGTGATTTTGTTTTTTTAGAAGATAAGTTTAATGCTAGCTAGCAACTTACCTTGGCTTCTTACTGCATTCGCGTAACGGGCAGGCTCCTCATGGAGTGCAATGTAAGGTAGGTGGTTAGAGCGTTGGACTAGTTAACCGTAAGGTTGCAAGATTGAATCCCCGAGCTGACAAGTTAAAAAATATTTCGTTCTTCCCCCGAACAAGGCAGTTAACCCACTGTTCTTAGGCAGTCATTGAAAATAAGAATGTGTTCTTAACTGACTTGCCTAGTTAAATAAAGGTGTAAAAAATCGTCCACATCGGTGTCCAATAATACCGATTTCCGATTGTTATGAAAACTTGAAATCGGCCCTAATTTAATCGACCATTCCGATTAATCGGTCGACCTCTATACTGTTGTCTGTAGACAGAGTCATTAGCCCCTGTTCTACTGCACAGCTAACGGAAGCGTTGTAATGTGACGACCAGGACTGTCCCCCCAAAAATGTAATAAAAAATGTTGTCAACCGAGAGTCGTCCTGTTATTTCGACCAATCGATTGGTCTAAATGTTACAACTTATTTTTCCATACATAGAAACCCTTTGTGTTTGAATAAATCAACAACATAGGCACTGAGCTTTTCTGATGCTTCCAGCACACTGTTTGATTAAATAATTAAGACACAAATGGATGAAGAGCCTGATGGTCACACTGTGTTTAAAACAATGACAGCACAGTGCCTGTGTGACTGGCGCACGTTGTCCCTGTCTCCTCCGTACTACAGAGAAAAGGCACCACAGTAGAGCAGTGTTTATCACGCTGTCCATGGTGTAGCTGCAACATCATTTCAGCCATTCAGTTCCTTGTTTCTGACTGCAAAGTTCTGTTACTGAAATCCCTAATTTTTTTCGGAAAAACATTCCCTCAACTCTCGCTCTCTTTATGTGAAACGTGTGAGTGTCGGTATCAATAAATTGGTTCTAACAAACTCTGAACACATGACAGCAAAATGGATGTGGAGGATGTGAAAAATAAACTGGGAACAGGGAATGTTGACTGGTTGTTCAGGGGGGGACGTCAGATCTGTGGAAGACATTTGACTTAGTTGTGGAAATGAGATCCAGACAAAGGAGGACCAAGAGTTGCATGAGTATTATGCCAAACAGTCAGTTAGATTACACTATTATTTGTTTTGACCATGTGGAACGGTGTAAACAACACTAAATAATTATAAAAATAAATACAGCAGGCTAAAAAGTTGCATGCGTTTGTGAATTGCGGATGATTTATTCTTTAGGATAATTATTCAAAGCTCCCTTTGTTATTTAATTTTAAAAAATGATTGATTGCATTAATGTCTCATGCTGTGTGATGACATGAACGAATGAAATATTTGATTTATCTGGTAGCCTATATATTGAGATATAGGCCTAAGTAACCGCATCAAGACTGAACAGGACACGCTCTTAGGCCTGAAGCTCCATGGTGGTTATACAAGGGTGTTATACAAAGCCTACTAATGATAATGACATTACTTATTGTTATAATGGTGATGATAACATGAACAAGGAGATGAATAGAAAGGAGGGTCCCCAGATCTGTGCCTCTACACAATCCTGTCTCTGAGCTTTACGGACAATTATTTCGACCTCCTGGCTTGGTTTTTGCTTTGATATGCACTGTCAACTGTGGGACCTTATGTCGACAGGTGTGCTTTTCCAAATCATGTCTAATCGAGTCCACATGTGGACTCCGATCAAGTTGAAAAACATCTCAAGGATGACCAATGTTAACAGGATGCAACTGAGCTAAATTTCGCGTTAAGTAAATAAGCTATTTCTGTTCATTTTTTAAAATTAATTTACTGATGTAAATTCACCGGTTTTCATTTGTTTTATTGAGGGGGAAAAATGTATTCAATCCATTTTAGAATAAGGTGTCAGGATACTTTCTGAATACACTGCACAGTCGTGGCCAAAAGGTGAATGACACAAATATTAATTTTCAAAGTCTGCTGCCTCATTTTGTATGATGGCAATTTGCATATATACTCCAGAATGTTATGAAGAGTGATCAGATGATTAATTGCAAAGTCCCTCTTTGCCATGCAAATGAACGGAGTCCCCCAAAAACATTTCCACTGCATTTCAGCCCTGCCACAAAAGGACCAGCTGACATCATATCAGTGATTCTCTTGTTAACACAGGGGTGAGTGTTGACAAGGACAAGGCTGGAGATCACACTGTCATTACTGATTGAGTTCTAGTAACAGACTGGAAGCTTCAAAGGGACAGTGGTGCTTGGAATCATTGTTCTTTCTCTGTCAACCATGGTTACTTGCAAGGAAACACGTGCTGTCATCATTGCTTTGCACAAAGGGCTTCACAGACAAGGATATTGCTGCCAGTAAGATTGCACCTAAATCAGCCATTTATCAGATCATCAAGAACTTCGAGAGCTGTTCAATTGTTGTGAAGAAGGCTTCAGGGTGCCCAAGAAAGTCCAGCTAGCGCCAGGACCGTCTCCTAAAGTTGATTCAGCTGCGGGATCAGGGCACAACCAGTACAGCGCTTGCTCAGGAATGGCAGCAGGCAGGTGTGAGTGCATCTGCACGCACAGTGAGGCGAAGACTTTTGGAGGATGGCCTGGTGTCAAGAAGGGCAGCAAAGAAGCCACTTCTCTCCAGGCAAAATATCAGGGACAGACTGATATTCTGCAAAAGGTACAGGGATTGGACTCCTGAGGACTGGGGTAAAGTAATTTTCTCTGAATCCCCTTTCTGATTGTTTGGGGCATCCGGAAAAAAGCTTGTCCTGAGAAGACAAGGTGAGCGCTACCATCAGTCCGGTGTCATGTCAACAGTAAAGCATCCTGAGACAATTCATGTGTGGGGTTGCTTCTCAGCCAAGGGTGTGGGCTCACTCACAATTTTGCCCAAGAACACAGCCATGAATAAGGAATGGTACCAACACATCCTCTGAGAGCAACTTCTCCCAACCATCCAGGAACAGTTTGGTGACGAACAATGTATTTTCCAGCATGATGGAGCACCTTGCCTTATATGCAAAAGTGATAACTAAGTGGCTCAGGGAACAAAACATCGATATTTTGGTTCCATAGCCAGGAAACTCCCCAGACCTTAATCCCATTAAGAACTTGTGGTCAATCCTCAACACACACATCCTGACAAACTGCACACATTGATTATGCAAGAATGGGCTGCCATCAGTCAGGATATGGCCCAGAAGTTGATTGACAGCATGCCAGGGCGGATTGCAGATGTCTTAAAAAAGAAGGGTCAACACTGCAAATATTGACTCTGCGTCAACTTCATGTAATTGTCAATAAAAGCCTTTGACACTTATGAAATTCTTTCTTATTATACTTCAGTATTCCATAGTAACATCTGACAAAATTAGCTAAAGACACTGAAGCAGCAAACCATTGTGGATATTCATATTTGTGTCATTCTCAACTTTTGGCCACGACTGTATATAATATACAGTTTGAAGTCGGAAGTTTACATGCACTTAGGCTGGAGTCAATAAAACTTGTTTTTCAACCACTCCACAAATTTCTTGTTAACACACTATAGTTTTGGCAAGTCGGTTAGGACATCTTCTTTGTATGACACAAGTGATTTTTTTTTTCCCCAACAATTGTTTACAGACATTATTTAACTTATAATTCACTATTACAATTCCAGTGGTTCAGATGTTTACATACACTAAGCTGACTGTGCCTTTAAACAGCTTGGAAAATTCCAGGAAATGTCATGGCTTTAGAAGCTTCTGATAGGCTAATTGACATCATTTGAGTCAATTGGAGAGGTGTACCCGTGGATGTATTTAAAGGCCTACCTTCATACTCAGTGCCTCTCTGCTTGACGTCATGGGAAGATCATAAGAAATCAGCCAAGACCTCAGAAAAATAATTGTAGACCTCCACAAGTCTGGTTCATCCTTGGGAGCAATTTCCAAAAGCCTGAAGGTACCACGTTCATCTGTACAAACAATAGTACGCAAGTATAAACACCATGGGACCACGCAGCCATCATACTGCTCAGGAAGGAGACTCGTTCTGTTTCCTAGAGATGAACGTACTTTGGTGCAAAAAGTGCAAATCAATCCCAGAGCAACAGCAAAGGACCTTGTGAAGATGCTGGAGGAAACCGGTACAAAAGTATCTATATCCACAGTAAAACGAGTCCTATATCGTCATCACCTGAAAGGCCGCTCTGCAAGGAAGAAGCCACTGCTCCAAAACCGCCACAAAAAGCCAGACTACGGTTTGCAACTGCACACAACTGGGACAAAGATCGTACTTTTTGGAGAAATGTCCTTTGGTCTGATGAATCAAAAATAGACCTGTTTGGCCATAATGCCCATCATTATGTTTGGAGGAAAAAGGGGGAGGCTTGCAGCCGAAGAACACCATCCCAACTATGAAGAATGTGGGTGGCAGCATCATGATGTGGGGGTGCTTTGCTGTAGGAGGGACTGGTGCACTTCACAAAATAGATGGCATCATGAGAAAATAGAAGTATGTGGATATATTGAAGCAACATCTCAAGACATCAGTCAGGAAGTCAAAACTTGCTCGCGAATGGGTCTTCCAAATGGACAATGACCCCAAGCATACTTCCAAAGTTGTGGCAAAATGGCTTAAGGACAACTAAGTCAAGTGGCCATCAAAGCCCTGACATCAATCCTATAGAACTGAAAAAGCATGTGCGAGCAAGGAGGCCTAGAAACCCGACTCTGTTACACCAGCTCTGTCAGGAGGAATGGGACAAAATTCACCCAACTTATTGTGGGAAGCTTGTGGAAGGCTACCCAAAACGTTTGACCCAAGTTGAACAATTTAAAAGCAATGCTGCCAAATACTAATTCAGTGTATGTCAACTTCTGACCCACTGGGAATGTGATGAAAGAAATAAAATCTGAAATAAATAATTCTTTACTATTATTCTGACATTTCACATTCTTAAAATAAAGTGGTGATCCTAACTGACTTAAGAGGCATTTAAACAAGGGGACAGCTGGTCAGGAGTAGTTTCTATTTAATGTGTTTAACAGGGGGACAGCTGGTCAAAGCTGTTTATATATGTGTTTAACCTCTAGGGTTATGTGGGACGCTCCCATCTGGCCAACATCCAGTGAGATTGCAGAGCGCCAAATTCAAATACAGAAATAGTCATTATAAAAATTCAGAAAACAAAACATATTTTACATAGGTTTAAAGATTAACTTCTTGTGAATACAACCACTGTCAGATTTTTAAAATGCTTTTACGTCGAAAGCATACCTTACGATTATTTGAGAACACAGCCCAGCAGACAAATTATTACAAACAGTAGCCAGCCAAGTGGAAGTTACACAATTCAGAAATAGAGAGAAAATTAATCCCTTATCTTTGATCTTCATATGGTTGCAATCAGAAGACATTCATTTACTCAAATGTTCCTTTTGTTCGATAGTCTCTATATATCCAAAAACCTCTTTTGTTCGTCTTTTCTTCAGTAATCCCAGCGAAAGCACCACAAACAATTGTTAGGTCACCACCTAGCCACAGAAACACAGCCATTTTTTTCAGCCAAAGTGGAGTTTCAAAAAGCACAAATGGAGATCAAATTAATCACTAACTTTTGATCTTCATCAGATGACACTCATAGGACTTCATGTTACACAATACATGTTTGTTTGATAAAGTTCATATTTATCAAAATGAGTTTACATTGGCTCATTACATTCACTAGTTCCAAAAACATCCAGTGATTTTGCATAGCCACATCAATTCAACAAATACTCATCATAAATGTGGATGGTAATACAAGTTAAACACATGGAATTATAGATATACCTCTCCTTAATGCAAGCGCTGTGTCTGATAAAAGAAAAAAAATGTTACGGAATAAGCAAACCATGCAATAATCTGAGACTGCGCTCAGAAGCAAAAGTCACAATAGCCGCAATGATGGCGTCAACATAAACAAGAAATTACATGATAAATATTCCCTTACCTTTGATCTACATCAGAAAGCACTCCAGGAATCCCAGGTCCACAATAAATGTTTGTTTTGTTCGATAATGTCGGTTAATTATGTCCAAATACCTTCTTTTGTTAGCGTGTTTGGTGTACATATCCAAACGCTCATTCTGGTCGGCGTTATGTCGGGCAAAAACTTCAAAAAGTTATATTACAGATCGAAGAAACATTTCAAACTAAGTACAGAATCAATAATTAGGATGTTTTTAACATATAGCTTCAATAAAGTTCCAACCGGAGTATTCCTTTGTCTTCATGATCAATGGAATACAAGTGGATACCATGAGGAATGCGCGTGGTCAGAAAATGGCTGACAGCCAGACACCTGTTCATTCTGTTCTTATTCAGTCCCACAACAAAGTAGAAGTCTCATTCAAATTTCTATAGATGGTTGACATCTAGTGGAACCCCTAGACAGTGCAACATTAATATCTCAAGGGGATTTCATTGGGAACTGTGGTGGAATACATACAAAGCTCAGATTTCTCACTTCCTGCCTTGATTTCTCCTCAGGATTTCGCCTGCCATTCTGTAATACACAGACATCATTCAAACAGTTTTAGAAACTTAAGTGTTTTCTATCCAATACTACTAATCATATGCATATATTAGCAACTGTGACTGAGGAGCAGGCTGTTTTACTTTGGGCAACTTATTCATCCAAGCTACTCAATATTGCCCCCCAGCCATAAGAAGTTAACAGGGACACAGCTGGTCAGGAGAGGTTTATATATCATGTGTTTAACAGGGACACTGCTGGTCAGGAGAGGTTTATATATCATGTGTTTAACCTGTTAGGCCGCCCCATCCCGGATCCGGGATTGTGACTACAGCCTCAAGCTCATTACCATAACGCAACATTAGCGATTTCTGAAAATTGCAAAATAAATGAAATAAATATGCCTGTCCTCAAGCTTATCCTTTTCTTAACAATCCTGTCGTCTCAGATTTTCAAAATATGCTTTAGAACCAGAGAAAATCAATAATTTGTGTAAGAGTGGTGATAGCTAGCGTAGCATTTAGCGTTAGCATTTAGCACGCAACATTCACAAAAACCAGCAAAGGGATCAAATAAAATAATTTACCTTTGAAGAACTTCAGATGTTTCAATGAGGAGACTCTCAGTTACATAGCAGATGTCCAGTTTTTCCTGAAAGATGCTTGTGTAGGACACAACGTTCCGTTTTGTTACTATGCATTTGGCTACCGAAACTAACCGAAAATTCAGTCACCTAAACGTCGAACTTTTTTCCGAATTAACTCCATAATATCGACTGAAACATGGAAAACGTTGTTTGAATCAATCCTCAAGGTGTTTGGTCATATATCTCTTCATTGAAATGCCAGTCCTAGACACGTGCATTCTTCTCTGATTCGGATGGAAAAATACTGGGACCTGACTTTTGCGCACCAATTTCCACGCAGACACCATGCGGGACACTTGGTAATTGTAGGCTCTTATGGCCAATCTTCCAATGATATGCCTACAAATACGTCACAATGCTGCAGACACCTGGGGAAACGATAGGAAGTGTCCGTTGATTCCTGTGCCATTCACAGCCATATAAGGAGATCATGGAAAACGTGCCTTCAAAAAATCCTGTTGATTTCCTGGTCACTCAAACATCTTGGTTTTGCCTGTAGATATTGTTCTATGGCACTCACAGTGAAAATCTTTGCAGTTCTGGAAACGTCAGTGTCTTCTTTCCAAAACTATCAATTCCAAGCATAGTCGAGCATCTTTTCGTGACAAAATATCGCGCTAAAAACGGCACGTCTTTTTATCCAAAAATGAAATACTGCCCCTAGAGTTCTAACAGGTTAACAGGGACACTGCTGGTCAGGAGAGGTTTATATACAATGTGTTTAACAGGGACACTGCTGGTCAGGAGAGGTTTATATATCATGTGTTTAACAGGGACACTGCTGGTCAGGAGAGGTTTCTATATATAATGTGTTTAACAGGGACACTGCTGGTCAGGAGAGGTTTATATATAATGTGTTTAACAGGGACACAGCCTGGTCATGAGAGCTTTATATATAATGTGTTTAACAGGGACACTGCTGGTCAGGAGAGGTTTATATATAATGTGTTTAACAGGGACACAGCTGGTCAGGAGAGGTTTATATATCATGTGTTTAACAGGGACACAGCTGGTCAGGAGAGGTTTATATATCATGTGTTTAACAGGGACACTGCTGGTCAGGAGAGGTTTATATATCATGTGTTTAACAGGGACACTGCTGGTCAGGAGAGGTTTATATATACTGTGTTTAACAGGGACACTGCTGTTCAGGAGAGGTTTATATATAATGTGTTTAACAAGAACACAGCCGGTCATGAGAGGTTTATATATACTGTGTTTAACAGGGACACAGCTGGTCAGGAGAGGTTCCACACCATCACCACGTCCTACTACCGAGGCGCCATGGGCATCATGCTGGTCTATGACATCACCAACGCCAAGAGCTTCGAGAACATCAGCAAGTGGCTCCGCAACATCGACGAGGTACACATACATACATACACACACGGACATTATACACACCAATGTTTGAGACCACCTAAAGAGAGACTGGAGAAAATGGCGACAGAGTCAAGACCCAGACCGGGAGGGGGAAATGCCAGTCCAATTCAAGACCATTATTGTAATTTTGTCAAATCACCACCATAATAAGAGTTAAAAATGGCCAGTATTTTTTTGTTCATATTTCAGAACAACATATGGATTCTATATAGACATTGATTAATGAAAACATACACACTGAGGGAAAATAGAGCCACTCTACAAATTATAACTAACCCAAACACAGTGGGGAACAATGGGCCTTCTAAGCCTTCAGAGAAGGGCTAAAGAATTATGAAATAATAATTATAGAAATTATATTATTTATTTAGTTAATCTTTTCTTAACTGCATTGTTGGTTAAGGGCCTGTAAGTAAGCATTTCACGGTAAGGGTTCGAGTTAGTCTGTAATATGATGTTTTTCAGCATGCCAATGAGGACGTGGAGAGAATGCTGCTAGGCAACAAGTGTGACATGGAGGACAAGAGGGTGGTACCAAAAGCCAAGGGAGAGCAGGTGAGACACAACCCCCACACAGCAGGGTTTCCGTTATGAAAATGGACATACAGACCGGCAGCATCTACATTTTTCTGACATTTGAGAAACGTATGGGATCAATATGCATTGGGTCCTTAACCTGATTAGGGCGTCCACCCACGTTGCTCAGAATTAAAGAAAACACATTTAGGTTATGGTAATTAATTTTAACAGAACATGCAAGTCGAGGATGGTTGTCCCTACTGGGCACTTTGAAGATATTAGAATAACTGTCCACATTTCAAATCAAATTTATTTATATAGCCCTTCGTACATCAGCTGATATCTCAAAGTGCTGTATAGAAACCCAGCCTAAAACCCCAAAGGTGTAGAAGAACGGTGGCCAGGAAGAACTCCCTAGAAAGGCAAAAACCTAGAGAGAAACCTAGAGAGGAACCAGGCTATGTGGAGTGGCCAGTCCTCTTCTGGCTGTGCCGGGTGGAGATTATAACAGAACATGGCCAAGATGTTCAAATGTTCATAAATTTACATTTACATTTTTACATTTAAGTCATTTAGCAGACGCTCTTATCCAGAGCGACTTACAAATTGGTGCATTCACCTTATGACATCCAGTGGAACAGCCACTTTACAATAGTGCATCTAAATCTTTTAAGGGGGGTGAGAAGGATTACTTTATCCTATCCTAGGTATTCCTTAAAGAGGTGGGGTTTCAGGTGTCTCCGGAAGGTGGTGATTGACTCCGCTGTCCTGGCGTCGTGAGGGAGTTTGTTCCACCATTGGGGGGCCAGAGCAGCGAACAGTTTTGACTGACCATGCTTGGTCAAATAATAATAATCACAGGCAGAACAGTTGAAACTGGAGCAGCAGCAAGAAGTCATCATGTCAGGTAGTCCTAAGGCATGGTCCTAGGGCTCAGGTCCTCCGAGAGAGAGAGTTAGAGAGAGCAAACTTAAATTCACACAGGGCACTGGATAGGACAGGAGAAGTACTCCAGATATAACAAACTGACCCTAGCCCCCCGACACATAAACTACTGCAGCATAAATACTGGAGGCTGAGACCGGAGGGGTCAGGAAACACTGTGGCCCCATCTGACAATACCCCCGGAGAGGGCCAAACAGGAAGGATATAACCCCACCCACTTTTCCAAAGCACAGCCCCCACACCACTAGAGGGATATCTTCAACCACCAACTTACCATCTTGAGACCAGGCCGAGTATAGCCCACAAAGATCTCCGCCACGGCACAACCCAGGTGGGGGGGTGCCAACCCAGACAGGAAGATCACATCAGTGACTCAACCCACTCAAGTGACGCACCCCTCCTAGGCCCCTGTAATCGGGTTAGAGGCAGAGAATCCCAGTGGAAAGAGGGGAACCAGCCAGGCAAAGACAACAAGGGTGGTTCGTTGCTCCGGAGCCTTTCCGTTCACCTTCACACTCCTGGGCCAGACAACACTCAATCATATGACCCACTGAAGAGATGAGTCTTCAGTAAAGACTTAAATGTTGAGACCGAGTTTGCGTCTCTCACATGGGTAGGCAGACCATTCCATAAAAATGGAGCTCTATAGGAGAAAGCCCTGCCTCCAGCTGTTTGCTTAGAAATTCTAGGGACAATTAGGAGGCCTGTGTCTTGTGAACGTAGTGTAGGTGTAGGTATGTACGGCAGGACCAAATCAGAGAGATGGGTAGGAGCAAGCCCATGTAATGCTTTAGGTTAGCAGTAAAACCTTGAAATCAGCCCTTGCCTTGACAGGAAGCCAGTTTAGGGAGGCTAGCACTGGACTAATATGATCAAATTTTTTATAATAATAATAATAATATATGCCATTTAGCAGACGCTTTTATCCAAAGCGACTTACAGTCATGTGTGCATACATTCTACGTATGGGTGGTCCCGGGAATCGAACCCACTACCCTGGCGTTACAAGCGCCATGCTCTACCAACTGAGCTACAGAACCAGTCAGTCAGGATTCTAGCAGCCGTATTTAGCACTAACTGAAGTTTATTTAGTGCTTTGTCCGGGTAGCCGGAAAGTAGAGCATTGCAGTAGTCTAACCTAGAAGTGACAATCATGGATGAATTTTTCGGCA
This sequence comes from Oncorhynchus keta, assembly GCF_023373465.1. Lineage (NCBI taxonomy): Eukaryota > Metazoa > Chordata > Actinopteri > Salmoniformes > Salmonidae > Oncorhynchus > Oncorhynchus keta. The sequence continues at coordinate 85,071,782 of NC_068439.1, read as the reverse complement.
TTATTTTTGGACAAAGTTTCTGATTTTTGCAATGTTACGTAGATGGAAAAAATCTTTCCTTGAAACAGTCTTGATATATTCTTCAAAAGAGAGATCAGGGTCCAGAGTAGTGCTGAGGTCCTTCAGTTTTATTTGAGACGACTGTACTACCATTAAGATTAATTGTCAGATTCAACAGAAGATCTCTAGAACAAGCATCTCTGTTTTGTCCGAGTTTAAAAGTAGAAAGTTTGCAGCCATCCACTTCCTTATGTCTGAAACACATGCTTCTAGCGAGGGCAATTTTGGGGCTTCACCATGTTTCATTGAAATGTACAGCTTGTGTGTCATCCGCATAGCAGTGAAAGTTAACATTGTGTTTTCGAATGACATCCCCAAGATGTAAAATATATAGTGAAAACAATAGTGGTCCTAAAACGGAACCTTGAGGAACACCAAAATGTACAGTTGATTTGTCAGAGGACAAACCATTCAGAGACAAACTGATATCTTTCCGACAAATAAGATCTAAACCAGGCCAGAACTTGTCCGTGTAGACCAATTTGGGTTTCCAATCTCTCCGAAAGAATGTGGTGATCGATGGTATCAAAAGCAGCACTAAGGTCTAGGAGCACAAGGACAGATGCAGAGCCTCGGTCTGATGCCATTAAAAGGTAATTTACCACCTTCACAAGTACAGTCTCAGTGCTATGATGGGGTCTAAAACCAGACAAGCGTTTCGTATACATTGTTTGTCTTCAGGAAGGCAGTGAGTTGCTGCGCAACAGCCTTTTCTAAAAAATTTGAGAGGAACAGAAGATTCGATATAGGCCGATTTATTTTATTTTTTTATTATATAGTTTAAAAAATATTTTTGGCTTTTTCAAGAGAGGCTTTATTACTGCCACTTGTAGTGAGTTTGGTACACATCCGGTGGATAGAGAGCCGTTAATTATGTTCAACATAGGAGGGCCAAGCACAAGAAACAGCTCTTTCAGTAGTTTAGTTGGAATAGGGTCCAGTGCCGTTTGAAGGTTTAGATGCCCGGATTATTTTCATCATTGTGTCAAGAGATATAGTACTAAAACACTTGAGCGTCTCTCTTTATCCTAGGTCCTGGCAGAGTTGTGCAGACTCAGGACAACCGAGCTTTGAAGGAATACGCAGATTTAAAGAGGAGTCTTTAATTTGCTTTCTAATAATCATGATCTTTTCCTCAAAGAAGTTCATGAATTTATCACTGCTGAAGTGAAAGCCATCCTCTCTTGGGGAATGCTGCTTTTTAGTTAGTTTTGCGACAATATCTAAAAGGAATTTCGGACTGCTCTTATTTTCCTCAATTAAGTTGGAAAAATAGGATGATCGAGCAGCAGTAAGGGCTCTTCGATACTGCACGGTACTGTCTTTCCAAGCTAGTCGGAAGACCTCCAGTTTGGTGTGGCGCCATTTCCGTTCCAATTTTCTGGAAGCTTGCTTCAGAACTCTGGTATTTTCTGTGTACCAGGGAGCAAGTTTCTTATGAGAAATGTTTTTAGGGGTGCAACTGCATCTAGGGTATTGCGCAAGGTTAAATTGAGTTCCTCAGTTAGGTGGTTAACTGATTTTTGTCCTCTGTCGTCCTTGGGTAGACAGAGGGAATCTGGAAGGACATCAAGGAATCTTTGTGTTGTCTGTGAATTTATAGCACGACTTTTGATGTTCCTTGATTGTGTTCTGAGCAGATTATTTGTTACAATTGCAAACGTTATAAAGTGTACCTTCAGTCAACAATACGAGTAATGACCAGCTCAATCACTAGCCTATGTATAGGCAGTGAGTTTCAAGTTAGGGGAAGCAAATTTTCAAAATAATGCACATTTTATAATAAAGCATTCCAGGCATCATCACATTTGCAGACTAGACTACTATTCATAGTCATCTTGTTTATGTTGTCCACATAATAGACCAATGAGAAGGGAAGACACTAATATGATGTGGTCCATATAATAGACCAATGAGAAGGGAAGACACTAATATGATGTGGTCCATATAATAGACCAATGAGAAGGAGAGACACTGTCGTCCATATATTAGACCAATGACAACGGGAGACACCATGATGTTGTCCATATAATAGACCAATGAGAAGGGGAGACACTATGATGTCCACATAATAGACCAATGAGAAGGGGAGACACTATGATGTCCATATAATAGACCAATGGGAAGGAGAGACACTAATCTAATATGACGTTCATCTATACGTTTCAGCGTCACTGACTCAACAGTGATGGCGTGAATATGACTGGTTTCAGGAAACTAGGCGTATGTCTTGCGTCACTACTTCACAAGCGAGACATTTGAACGTTAACGTTAATTTGAACCTAGTTGGTTTAGCCACAGAAAAAGTCAGCAACCTTCCCGCTAGCCATGACTGGCTGAGATAATGAGTGGGCTGGACATGCCGATAGATGAGTTCTGATTGGTCTGCCATGTAGCTGCCTTCTGTCTATAATAATATGAGCTGCTCAGTATGTATAGGTAATCCTTTCTAACGCAGCTGTTTGAAAGATATCACGTAGTACAGGGGTGTCAAAGTCAAATGGACGGAGGGCCAAATAAAAATTTAGCTACAAGCCGAGGGCCGGACTGTTCGAATGTTCATTGAAAAATGTTTAAATGACGCATATAGTCTAGTGAACCTAATTGAACCTACTGAAAACCTAACAAATATATTCCAATATGATCAGATAAATAAAGCAATATTTTCTTATGGCTCTGTCAGTAATCTTTAATTTTCAACAGACACAAAAGACAAATTTCCTTTATATAAAAATCCCCATAACATGAACATTAAATGAAAGAAACCGGTATTCAAGGCACCATCAGTAGCCTATATTTTCTATTTTAGCAAAAGTGGGCTAAATTTACTTCAAAGAAAAAAACAATAATAGCAATTTTCTATCATCCACTCAACTGAAATATTTAAAAAATATAATTGGATTGAAATACAATAAAATAAAGTGCAAAAATCTATTAATCAAAAACAACACTTTGTTTAAGGAGAAGTAACATGCAGTGAAAACAAATATTAAACTTTAACTTTTAAACTTGAACTGAGTAAAAACTCTAAATATGTGATTGCACAGTAATGTTCACTTGTTTGAGGTTGAGGGTGATACTTGGTGGTGTCCCATCTTTTCCACAAGTTCATCAATGTTCGGGGTAAGGCTCTGAGCTGAGGAAATCCTCAGAATTGAGTGGAGGTGTTCAGCAGTAAGTCGACTTCTGTGTGATGTTTTGTTCAAGTTCATCAAAGAAAACAGTTGTTCACACAGGTATGTGCTGCCAAACATAGACAACGTTTGAGCAGCCTGGATGCGCAGCTGGGGCATTGTGTCGGGAGGAAACGGGCGAACTCCGCAGCACCCACTGCCGCATATTTTGCCCTCAGTGCATCATTGCATTGGAGGTCAATCAACTCCATTTGGAGGTTTGGTGGTGAGCTTTCCACGTCAACAGCAAATGGGTTACCGAGCAGTTCCAACCTGCTTTTTGTGCTTCAAAGTCAGCAAATCGGCGTCGAAAGTCAGCGGCAAGCATACCTATTTTATCAGCCAACTGTGCGCTCGGGAACGCACTGGTAGAGAGCTTCTCTTTCATGGTCTGGCAGCTGGGAAAGTGGCTCAAATTTTCTTTCCGCATCTGCGTCTCCCACAGAGTCAGTTTGGTTTTAAATGCCTTCACTGTACTGTACATATCAGAGATGACACGATCCCGACCCTGCAGCTGCAAGTTCATTGCATTCAGATGACTCGTAATGTCACACAGAAAAGCCATTTCACACAGAAACATTTCGTCTCGGAGTTGTGTTGTGTCTTTCCCTTTGCTGTCCAAGAACAGACAAATCTCCTCACGGCTCGAAACATCTTTGAAGCACCTTTCCCTGGCTTAGCCATCGCACCTCTGTGTGATAAGGCAAATCACCATGCTCCGTTTCTAACTCCGTCAGAAATGCCTTGAACTGGCGGTGATTCAAACCTTTGGCTCTGATAAAGTTAACTGTGCGCGTGATGATGCTCATTACATGCTCCATTTTCAAGGCTTTACCGCACAACGCTTCCTGGTGTATGATACAATGATAAGCTGTCAGCTCACCTGTCGCGTTTTCCTCTTGCATCTTTTCCCGTATCTTCGCCACCAGTCCGCTCCTGTGTCCACACATCGCAGGTGCTCCGTCGGTTGTCAAACCCACGAGTTTTTCCCAAGGCAGCTCCATCTCATTTACACATCTTGACACCTCTTCATACAAATCATGCCCCGTAGTTGTGCCATGCATAGGACGTAAAGCCAAAAACTCCTCTGTCACGCTTAGGCTGGAGTCCACTCCGCGGATGAAAATTGACAACTGGGCAATGTCAGAAATGTCGGTGCTCTCATCCACAGCCAAGGAATATGCAATGAAATCTTTTCCCTTTTTCACAAGCTGCTCTTTTAGATTGATGGACAACTGGTCTACTCTCTCGGCAATGGTGTTTCTGCTCAGACTCACATTTAAAAGAGTTGCCTTTTTTCTGGGCAAACTTCGTCACAAACTTTAATCATGCAGTTTTTGATGAAATCCCCCTCCGTAAATGGCCGGGCTGATTTAGCGATCTCTTCTGCCAAAATAAAACTGGCCTTGACAGCAGCCTGGCCTTGTGATTTGGCTTTTTTGAACAGAGCCTGTCGAGATTTGAGGCCTCGTTTTAATTCCTCTGCCTTTTGTAGCCTTTGTTCCATGTCCATATTCTTGTTTTTGTCCGCGTGTTTCGTTTCATAATGTCGTCTCAGATTATACTCTTTCAGTACCGCCACACTTTCTCCACACAGAAGACACACAGGTTTTCCAGCTACCTCCGTGAACAAATACTCCGACTCCCACCTTGTTTGAAACCCCGGTTCTCAGTGTCCACCTTCCGTTTTGCCATTTTTGATGGGTATCTGAAAGTTAATTTTACTGTGATGCTGACAACTGCTGTGCCAATAAATATTGAAATGAAGCAGCCTACTGCTCGGTGCGTCACCGTTGCATTGTGGGAAATGTAGTATTGGTGCGTGTAAAAGATCTGCGGGCTGCCGGCTTGCTGCGGTCTGCGGGCCGGTTCTAATAATAAATCAAGATCATCCCAGGGGCCGTAAAAACCTTCTCGCGGGCCGGATGTGGCCCGCGGGCCTTGACTCTGACATATGTGACGTAGTAGAACTGAAAAGGTGTTGCTCCTCCAGAAAGTGGAGAACGAGTTTTGAAATCAGTGGAATTTGAGTAGGATAACTAAGGTGATGGAGAGAATTCTGGCATTTGATTTGCAAATATGCAGACAGAGTTGAAAAAAGATCACACAGAAGGCTGTGGTATAAAACACCTGTCCGGATTACATATTCAGTCTCAGGCAACCGTGACAGAGAGGGAGAAGCATCCATTCATATGGGTAAGAGTAGCTCGCTACATTTTCAGATATTACGCATTTCAATATTTTATCAAAGTAGTTTTCATTTCAAGTTAGTGTACTGTTAGCTAGCTATTTAATGTTGGCTAGCTAGCTAATGTTACATGTATGATGTAATATCTGTTCACCTACTCTGCGTCTCACAAACCAAAAATCTCACATTTGGACTCATCAGACCAAAAGACAGATTTCCACTGATCTGCTTGTTTCTTGGCCCAATCAAGTCTCATTGATGTCCTTTAGTAGTGGTTTCTTTGCAGCAATTTGACCATGAAGGCCTGATTCACACAGTTGATGTCTGTTACCTGAACTCTTATGCGTTTATTTGGGCTGCAATTTCTGAGGCTGGTAACTCTAATGAACTTATCCTCTGCGACAGAGGTAACCCTGGGTCTTCCTTCCCTGTGACAATCCTCACGAGAGCCAGTTTAAGCATAGCGCTTGGTTTTGGCAACTGCATTCGAAGAATCTTTCAAAGTTCTTGAAATTTTCTAGATTGACTAACCTTCATGTCTTAAAGTAATGATGGACTGTCGTTTCTCTTTGCTTATTTGAGCTGTTCTTGCCATCATATGGAGTTGGTCTTTGGCCAAATATGGCTATCTTCTGTATACCACCCCTACCTTGACACAACACAACTGGAAAAACACATTAAGAAGGAAATATATTCCACAAAATAACTTTTAACAAGTCACACCAGTTATTTGAAATACATTCCAGGTGACTACCTGATAAAGCTGGTTGAGAGAATGCCAAGAGTATGCAAAGCTGTCAAGGCAAAGGGTGGCTACTTTGAAAAATCTAAAATGTATTTTGATTTGTTTAACACTTTGTTTGGTTACTACATGATTCCATATGTTATTTCATAGTTTTGATGTCTTCACTATTATTCTACAATGTAAAACCCTGGAAATAGTAGGTGTCAACTTTTGACTGGTACTGTGTATACACATGCATACATACAGCATGGATTACACTAGCTTGATCTTGTGCAACACAAGAACACACACACAGTTAAAGGTTGTAAGGAAACCTGATTCCTGTCTCACAGGAGACTTGCCTTATTTTGGGACCAACCCTCTAATATTTTAATTGAATCTCTTTCTCTCGCTCTCGCAGATTGCCAGAGAACATGGTATTAGGTTTTTTGAGACGAGTGCCAAGGCCAACATCAGCATCGAGAAGGCTTTCCTCACGCTAGCAGAAGACATCCTCAGGAAGGTGTGTGTAATAATGGTGTCGATGGAATGTTTCTATGCATAGTGTGTGTATGTGTATATATATATAACGTGGGTGTGTGTTGCAGACGCCCGTCAAAGAGCCCAACAGTGAAAACGTGGACATCAGCGGTGGGAGTGGAGTCACAGGATGGAAGAGCAAGTGCTGCAGTTAGAACAGCCCTGTCTGTCCCTCCCTCACACACACTAACGCACGGAAGCACACACACACTCTCTCTAACCGCTAACTCAGTCTCTCTAACACTCGTCCCCTCTATCTGTTCTCTCTCTATCTCCATCTGTTCTCACTGACAATAAACCACTTCAGTCTTCTGTTCCCACCCCCATGGTCTCCCCCCTCATGGTCTGATGTCATCTTTCTGAAAATCAATTTTGGTAATAAGAGATCATGTTTCCTGTTTATTTTAAAGGTTGCAAAACGCGAGTCAAAAAGTCAGTCACCTTTTTAATCTTTTCTTTGCCTGAGTCCACCGGGTCCCCTCACCGTCGGTCAGGAAAATACATAAAATAAAAAAAAATAAAAAGACAAATGTAGGACTAACATTTTGTACACTAGTGGGTTTCTGAGACGTGTTGGGTCATTTTGAGTTTTGTAACTGAGGGTTTATTTTGTCCTGTGCCTTATATGGAAGACGGGGGCGGAGCCACATCCACCCAATAAAATTTGTTTAATCTTCTTGCTCCTCCCATAGTGAGGCCCAGCAGAAAGGTTTGAATTTCTGCTCCAACCAGAGAACAGCTTGTTAGGATGTCTGCTCCAACCAGAGAACAGCTTGTTAGGATGTCTGCTCCAACCAGAGAACAGCTTGTTAGGATGTCTGCTCCAACCAGAGAACAGCTTGTTAGGATGTCTGCTTAACGATGGGGGATTGTTTTACATTTGGATTTATTTTCCTTTATTTTGTGTTTAATTTTTCATGCATGCAGATGTTTGGGTTGGAAGCGTTTGTAATACGTGGTTTCTGTAATGTTGGAACTCTCTCTCGGTTGTATGGAAGGAGATTGAACGTTCTCAAGAAAATTCAAACAGTTTTGCAGATCCATTAAAAATAAGCTTGTTTAAGTTACTGGACTCGCTGGTGTGTTTCTGTTCATTACCGTGCTCCTTAGTGTGTCTGACAAAGCATGTTAGCTTGGTGCTACCGGCCTGTTCATTGGGTTCAACATTGTGTTTTACCATGGATGAAGTGAAGGGAATGGTAAACACAGTGATCACGCTGGTTCCACCAGGCTAAAGGAGAATCCCAATTGTTTTTTCTTCCCTCTCCTCTGCTTCCCTTCTGTCCTCTGCTTCCCCTCTGTCCTCTGTTTGCCCTCTGTCCTCTGCTTGCCCTCTGTCCTCTGCTTGCCCTCTGCTTGCCCTCTGTCCTCTGCTTGCCCTCTGCTTGCCCTCTGCTTGCCCTCTGCTTGCCCTCTGCTTGCCCTCTGCTTGTCCTCTGCTTGCCCTCTGCTTGCCCTCTGCTTGCCCTCTGTCCTCTGCTTGTCCTCTGTCCTCTGCTTGTCCTCTGTCCTCTGCTTGTCCTCTGTCCTCTGCTTGTCCTCTGTCCTCTGCTTGTCCTCTGTCCTCTGCTTGCCCTCTGTCCTCTGCTTGCCCTCTGTCCTCTGCTTGCCCTCTGCTTGCCCTCTGCTTGCCCTCTGCTTGCCTCTTTGGGGGGGAAAACAAGTGAAAGGTAATCAAGGAGAGGAAACATTGAAACAAATGCCCTTCTATGAAATTACTCCTCCACTCTTGGGGGCAATGCAAATGGTCTAGGTGGTCATTTGATTAGATGTTCAGGGGTCTTATGACCTGGGGTTAGAAGCTGTTTCGAACCCTCTTGGACCTAGACTTGGTGCTCCGGTACCGCTTGCCGTACGGTAGCAGAGAACAGTCTATGACTAGGGTGGCTGGAGTCCATGACAATTTTTAGGGCCTTCCTCTGACACTGCCTGGTATAGGTCCTGGATGGCCAGAAGCTTAGCCCAGGTGATGTACAGGGCCGTATGCACTTCCCTCTGTAGAGCCTTGTGGTCGGAGGCTGAGCAGTTGCCACACCAGGCAGTGATGCAATTCACATAGGAATGTGTTGTAGATTGTCATTCTCATTGAAAGGAAGTCTAAGAAGTGGTAGATCTGTTCTATGTGTGTGTTTTCTATTTCAATTTGCATCTTATACTTTCGGTTTTGAACACAAGATTCAAACGTCTGAAAATATGATATTTTTGGTTATAGAAAATATATTTCACAGCTGTTTAGATGGTACAATGATAATCTACTCTATACTTGAATTTTAGCAACCAGGAAATGGCCATTTAAAAATAAATAAAATAACCCAAGATCGATCAGCATGGCATTACCAATAGGAGCAAATAAACCATAGTGCAGAACAAGCAAGGAGGTGGGTGGAGCCAAGCACGAGCTAGTGAGATCCTATTGGAACATTCTAGCATTTTTATTTTTTCCGTTCGGGAACGCCTACTCTGAAGGCACCAGCCAATCTTGGGGGTTGGGATCATAACATGGTTCAGCTCATCCCTGCAGCGAGAGAAGGCTAAAAAGGTGGAGATTAAAAGCTGGACTCCTGAATTCCTCCAGGACTGTTTTGAGTCCACTGACTGGATGACGGACAGCACCAATGACCTGGAAGAGGCAGCGGATACAGTCTCTGAGTACATCCGTTTCTCTGAGGATCTCGTTATTCCCAAAAAGAAAATGAACATCTTCCTCAATTATAAACAGTGGGTAACTCTGGAATTAAAAGAGCTCCTATACCAGAAAAAACGAGGAGTCTCAAAAAGCAAGGAGTGCAAGGCAAATTAAAGAACCTTTCACCTCTGGTAACAGCTTGTAGACTTGTTTACGTGCTGCTGTGTGGTTTGTTGCTACCTGCCAACTTTATGGTTTTTACTTTTTAATTACCATTTTATATTTTTCCCTCGCTCTACTTTTTTCATTAAACTTTTCCACCCCAGACGCTTTATCTGGCCGTGGTTCGTCACGACCTCCACCAGCCGATGCTAAGTCGGAACATTAACATGATGCCTTCTAATTGCAGTCGCTGTACTCATAATATACAGGAGAACGATCGCCTTACGGCGAGGATAGCCGTGCTGCATGCCCAGCTTCAGACGCAATCTTTAGGCAAGGGTAATTTAACTCTAGGAAGGATGAAACAGCGTCTGTGCCACCAGTAAGTACAGATAGTAGTATAAATCCTCTCACACAGTCCCCGCAGCCGGAGAACTTTCTCAAGGCTTCTGGAAGGAAATGCTGAAGGAATGCTCAACCGGTGTCGCTCATACAGCCGGCAGAAACTTTCAACCGGTTTTCCCCATTAAGCAATGAGTCGCAGTCAGAGGCCGAGCCTTCTCTTGTCTTCTCTTATCTCGACTCCTCCCATTACGGGGGCTTATACATCAAACAACTTCATTCGTTAGACTTAAAATGAATCATCCAGCGATCATACACTGTTTACCAGGGCTACGGACGTTAAGGCTAATCTGAAGATAGTGCTGGCTCAAGCTAAAATTGGTGAGTGTAAAGAGTATAGGGATATTGTTATCCACTTTGGCACCAACGATGTTAGGATGAAACCATCAGAGGTCACCAAGAGGTCACGTAGCTTCAGCGTGTAAATCAGTTAGAAAGACGTGTCGGCATTGAGTAATTGTCTCTGGCCCCCTCCCAGCTAGGGGGAGTGATGAGCTCTACAGCAGTCTCAACTCAATTTCTGGTTGAAAACTGTTTTCTGCCCCTCCCGAAAGATAACATTTGTCAATAATTGGCCCTCTTTCTGGGACTCGCCAGAAAGCCTGGCCTGTTGAGGAGTGACGGACTCCATCCTAGCTGGAGGAATGCTCTCATCTTTCTTATTTATGAACAAGACAGGGCTCTAACTCAACAATGAGATAGGGTGTAGGCCAGGCAGCAGGATGTTAGCCAGCCACTTTAATATTCACAGGGAAAAGTCCACAGACCCACTCCAAAAGGCTTTCGGAGCCGTCGTTGACTCAGTGGGTTTTGTCCAACATGTCTCTGGACCTACTGACTGCCACAGTTTTTCCAACTTAATTGAGGAGAATGAGAACAATCCAAAATATATTTTTGATACCGTTGCAAAGCTAACTAAGAAGCAACATTCCCCAACAGAGGATGGCTTTCACTTCAGCAGTAATAAATTCATTAACTTCTTTGAGGAAAAGATTATGATCATTAGAAAGCTAATTAAAGACTCCTCTTTAAATTAGCGTATTCCTTCAAAGCTCAGTTATCCTGACTCTGCACAACTCTGCCAGGACCTAGGATCAAGAGAGACACTGAAGTTTTTTAATACTATATCTCTTGACACATTGATGAAAATAATCATGGCCTCTAAACCTTCTGGACCCTATTCCAAATAAACTACTGAAAGAGCTGCTTCCTGTGCTTGGCCCTCCTATGTTGAACATAATAAACGTCTCTCTATCCACCGGATGTGTACCAAACTCACTAAAAGTGGCAGTAATAAAGCCTCTCTTGAAAAAGCCAAAAATATTTTAAAAACTATATATCGGCCTATATCGAATCTTCTGTTCCTCTCAACATTTTTAGAAAATTGTGCAGCAACTCACTGCCTTCCTGAAGACAAACAATGTATACGAAATGCTTCAGTCTGGTTTTAGACCCCATCATAGCACTGAGACGGCACTTGTGAAGGTGGTAAATTACCTTTTAATGGTGTCAGACCGAGGCTCTGCATCTGTCCTCGTTGCTCCTAGACCTTAGTGCTGCTTTTGACACCATCGATCACCACTGCAAACCTTCTACTTTTAAACTCGGACAAAACTGAGATGGTTTTGTCCCATCTTCTGTTGAATCTGACAATGAATCTTGATGGTTGTAGAGTCTCAAATAAAACTGTGAAGGACCTCGGGTGTTGCTCTGGACCCTGATCTCTCTTTTGACGAACATATCAAGACTATTTCAAGGACAGCATTTTTCCATCTTCGTAACATAAAAATCACTTGTAAGCACGTGTAGGTACACTACCATTCAAAAGTTTGGGGTCACTTAGAAATCTCCTTATTTTCTGAAGAAAATATTTTTTTGTCCATTAAAATAACATCAAATTGATGAGAAATACAGTGTAGACGTTGTTAATGTTGTAAATGACTATTGTAGCTGGAAACGGCAGAATAAGGAATAACTACATTTGCGTACAGAGGCCCATTATCAGCAACCATCACTCCTGTGTTCCAATGGCACTCTGTGTTAGCTAATCCAAGTTTATAATTTCAAAAGGCTAATTTATCATTAGAAAACCCTTTTACAATTATGTTAGCACAGCTGACGACAGATGTTCTGATTAAAAAGCAATAAAACTGGCCTTCTTTAGACTTGTTGAGTATCTGGAGCATCAGCATTTGTGGCTTTGAGTACAGGCTCAAAATGGCCAGAAACAAAGACCTTCTGAAACTCATCAGTCTATTCTTGTTCTGAGAAATGAAGGCTACTCCATGCGAGACATTGCCAGGAAACATAGGATCTCATGCAACGCTGTGTACTACTCCCTTCACAGAACAGTGCAAACTGGCTCCAACCAGAATAGAAGGAGTGGGAGGCCCCGGTGCACAACTGAGCAATAGGACAAGTACATTCGAGTGTTTAGTTTGAGAAACAGACACCTCACAAGTCATCAACTGGCAGCTTCATTAAATAGTACCCACAAAACACCAGTCTCAACGTCAACAGTGAAGAGGCGACTTCGGGATGCTGGCCTTCTAGGCAGAGTTGCAAAGAAAAAAACATAGCTTGGTGGTAGTTTAACTCAATTCAGAGTTCCTCTATCCAGTGTCTGTGTTCTTTTGCCCAGCTGAATCTTTTCCTTTTATTGGCCAGTCTGAGATATGGCTTTTTCTTTGCAACTCTGCCTAGAAGGCCAGCATCCCGAAGTCGCCTCTTCACTTTTGACGTTGAGACTGGTGTTTTGTGGGTACTATTTAATGAAGCTGCCAGTTGAGGACTTGTGAGGTGTCTGTTTCTCAAACTAAACACTCGAATGTACTTGTCCTATAGCTCAGTTGTGCACCGAGAGACTGGTGTTGTTATTTTAATGGGCAAAAAATGTGCTTTTCTTTCACAACAAGACCATTTCCAAGTTCGCCCAAACTTTTGAACGGTAGTGTACCTACACGTGCGCTACAGTCACAAGGTGCAGGCCTCCTTACTGTCCCTAGAATTTCTAAGCAAACAGCTGGAGGCAGGGCTTTCTCCTACAGAGCTCCTTTTTTATGGAATGGTCTGCCTATCCATGTGAGAGACGTAGACTCGGTCTCAACCTTTAAGTCTTTAATAAAGACTCATCTCTTTAGTAGGTCCTATAATTGAGTGTAGTCTGGCCCAGGAGTGTGAAGGTGAACGGAAAGGCTCTGGGGCAACGAACCGCCCTTGCTGTCTTCCTGGCCGGTTCCCCTCTTTCCACTGGGATTCTCTGTTTCTAACTCTATTACGGGGGCTGAGTCACTGGCTTGCCGGTGCTCTTGCATCCCGTCCCTAGGAGGGGTGCGTCACTTGAGTGGGTTGTTGCGCTGCATTCCGCCCTGCAGGGTGGTATGCCCTGTAGCCCTGACATCTGTATTATGTCCTGCAGGGTGGTATGCTGCCCTGACATCTGTATTCCGCCCTGCAGGGTGGTATGCTGCCCTGAAGCCCTGACATCTGTATTCTGTCCTGCAGGGTAGTATGCTGCCCTGAAGCCCTGACATCTGTATTCCGCCCTGCAGGGTGGTATGCTGCCCTGAAGCCCTGACATCTGTATTCTGTCCTGCAGGGTGGTATGCTGCCCTGAAGCCCTGACATCTGTATTCCGCCCTGCAGCCCTGACATCTGTATTCCGCCCTGCAGCCCTGACATCTGTATTCCGCCCTATAGGGTGGTATGCTGCCCTGCAGCCCTGACATCTGTATTCCGCCCTGCAGGGTGGTATGCTGCCCTGACATCTGTATTCCACCCTGCAGGGTGGTATGCTGCCCTGACATCTGTATTCCGCCCTGCTGGGTGGTATGCTGCCCTGACATCTGTATTCTGCCCTGCAGGGTGGTATGCTGCCCTGACATCTGTATTCCGCCCTGCAGGGTGGTATGCTGCCCTGACATCTGTATTCCGCCCTGCTGGGTGGTATGCTGCCCTGACATCTGTATTCTGTCCTGCAGGGTGGTATGCTGCCCTGACATCTGTATTCCGCCCTGCAGGGTGGTATGCTGCCCTGACATCTGTATTCCGCCCTGCAGGGTGGTATGCTGCCCTGACATCTGTATTCCGCCCTGCAGGGTGGTATGCTGCCCTGACATCTGTATTCCGCCCTGCTGGGTGGTATGCTGCCCTGACATCTGTATTCCGCCCTGCAGGGTGGTATGGTGCCCTGCAGCCCTGGCATCTGTATTCCGCCCTGCAGGGTGGTATGCTGCCCTGACATCTGTATTCCGCCCTGCAGGGTGGTATGCTGCCCTGACATCTGTATTCCGTCCTGCAGGGTGGTATGCTGCCCTGACATCTGTATTCCGCCCTGCTGGGTGGTATGCTGCCCTGACATCTGTATTACGCCCTGCAGGGTGGTATGCTGCCCTGTAGCCCTGACATCTGTATTCCGTCCTGCAGGGTGGTATGCTGCCCTGACATCTGTATTCCGCCCTGCAGGGTGGTATGCTGCCCTGACATCTGTATTCCGCCCTGCAGGGTGCCCTGTAGCCCTGACATCTGTATTCCGCCCTGCAGGGTGGTATGGTGCCCTGTCGCCCTGACATCTGTATTCCGCCCTGCAGGGTGGTATGCTGCCCTGACATCTGTATTCCGCCCTGCAGGGTGGTATGCTGCCCTGACATCTGTATTCCGCCCTGCAGGGTGGTATGGTGCCCTGTAGCCCTGACATCTGTATTCCGTCCTGCAGGGTGGTATGGTGCCCTGTAGCCCTGACATCTGTATTCCGTCCTGCAGGGTGGTATGGTGCCCTGTAGCCCTGACATCTGTATTCCGCCCTGCAGGGTGGTATGGTGCCCTGTCGCCCTGACATCTGTATTCCGCCCTGCAGGGTGGTATGCTGCCCTGACATCTGTATTCCGCCCTGCAGGGTGGTATGCTGCCCTGACATCTGTATTCCGCCCTGCAGGGTGGTATGCTGCCCTGACATCTGTAGTCCGCCCTGCAGGGTGGTATGCTGCCCTGACATCTGTATTCCGCCCTGCAGGGTAGTATGCTGCCCTGACATCTGTATTCCGCCCTGCAGGGTGGTATGGTGCCCTGTCGCCCTGACATCTGTATTCCGCCCTGCAGGGTGGTATGCTGCCCTGACATCTGTATTCCGCCCTGCAGGGTGGTATGCTGCCTTGACATCTGTATTCCGCCCTGCAGGGTGGTATGCTGCCCTGACATCTGTATTCCGTCCTGCAGGGTGGTATGGTGCCCTGTAGCCCTGACATCTGTATTCCGTCCTGCAGGGTGGTATGGTGCCCTGTAGCCCTGACATCTGTATTCCGCCCTGCAGGGTGGTATGGTGCCCTGTCGCCCTGACATCTGTATTCCGCCCTGCAGGGTGGTATGCTGCCCTGACATCTGTATTCCGCCCTGCAGGGTGGGTGCCTTGACATCTATGCTGCAGGGTGGTATGCTGCCCTGACATCTGTATTCCGCCCTGCAGGGTGGTATGGTGCCCTGCCCTGACATCTGTATTCCGTCCTGCAGGGTGGTATGGTGCCCTGTAGCCCTGACATCTGTATTCCGTCCTGCAGGGTGGTATGGTGCCCTGTAGCCCTGACATCTGTATTCCGTCCTGCAGGGTGGTATGGTGCCCTGTAGCCCTGACATCTGTATTCCGTCCTGCAGGGTGGTATGGTGCCCTGTAGCCCTGACATCTGTATTCCGCCCTGCAGGGTGGTATGGTGCCCTGTAGCCCTGACATCTGTATTCCGTCCTGCAGGGTGGTATGGTGCCCTGTAGCCCTGACATCTGTATTCCGCCCTGCAGGGTGGTATGGTGCCCTGTCGCCCTGACATCTGTATTCCGCCCTGCAGGGTGGTATGCTGCCCTGACATCTGTATTCCGCCCTGCAGGGTGGTATGGTGCCCTGTCGCCCTGACATCTGTATTCCGCCCTGCAGGGTGGTATGCTGCCCTGACATCTGTATTCCGCCCTGCAGGGTGGTATGCTGCCCTGACATCTGTATTTCGCCCTGCAGGGTGGTATGGTGCCCTGTAGCCCTGACATCTGTATTCCGTCCTACAGGGTGGTATGGTGCCCTGTAGCCCTGACATCTGTATACCGCCCTGCAGGGTGGTATGGTGCCCTGTAGCCCTGACATCTGTATTCCGTCCTGCAGGGTGGTATGGTGCCCTGTTGCCCTGACATCTGTATTCCGTCCTGCAGGGTGGTATGGTGCCCTGTAGCCCTGACATCTGTATTCCGTCCTGCAGGGTGGTATGGTGCCCTGTAGCCCTGACATCTGTATTCCGTCCTGCAGGGTGGTATGGTGCCCTGTAGCCCTGACATCTGTATTCCGCCCTGCAGGGTGGTATGGTGCCCTGTAGCCCTGACATCTGTATTCCGTCCTGCAGGGTGGTATGGTGCCCTGTAGCCCTGACATCTGTATTCTGCCCTGCAGGGTGGTATGGTGCCCTGACATCTGTATTCCGCCCTGCAGGGTGGTATGGTGCCCTGTCGCCCTGACATCTGTATTCCGCCCTGCAGGGTGGTATGCTGCCCTGACATCTGTATTCCGCCCTGCAGGGTGGTATGGTGCCCTGTAGCCCTGACATCTGTATTCCACCCTGTAGCCCTGACATCTGTATTCCGTCCTGCAGGGTGGTATGGTGCCCTGTAGCCCTGACATCTGTATTCCGCCCTGCAGGGTGGTATGGTGCCCTGTAGCCCTGACATCTGTATTCCGTCCTGCAGGGTGGTATGGTGCCCTGTAGCCCTGACATCTGTATTCCGCCCTGCAGGGTGGTATGGTGCCCTGTCGCCCTGACATCTGTATTCCGCCCTGCAGGGTGGTATGCTGCCCTGACATCTGTTTTCCGCCCTGCAGGGTGGTATGGTGCCCTGTCGCCCTGACATCTGTATTCCGCCCTGCAGGGTGGTATGCTGCCCTGACATCTGTATTCCGCCCTGCAAGGTGGTATGCTGCCCTGACATCTGTAGTCCGCCCTGCAGGGTGGTATGCTGCCCTGTCGCCCTGACATCTGTATTCCGCCCTGCAGGGTGGTATGGTGCCCTGTCGCCCTGACATCTGTATTCCGCCCTGCAGGGTGGTATGGTGCCCTGTCGCCCTGACATCTGTAGTCCGCCCTGCAGGGTGGTATGGTGCCCTGTAGCCCTGACATCTGTATTCCGCCCTGCAGCCCTGACATCTGTATTCCGCCCTGCAGGTTGGTATGGTGCCCTGACATCTGTATTCCGCCCTGCAGGGTGGTATGCTGCCCTGTAGCCCTGACATCTGTATTCCGCCCTGCAGGGTGGTATGCTGCCCTGACATCTGTATTCTGCCCTGCTGGGTGGTGTGCTGCCCTGACATCTGTATTCTGCCCTGCAGGGTGGTATGCTGCCCTGACATCTGTAGTCCGCCCTGCAGGGTGGTATGCTGCCCTGACATCTGTATTCTGCCCTGCAGGGTGGTATGCTGCCCTGACATCTGTATTCCGCCCTGCAGGGTGGTATGGTGCCCTGTAGCCCTGACATCTGTATTCCGCCCTGCAGGGTGGTATGGTGCCCTGTCGCCCTGACATCTGTATTCCGCCCTGCAGGGTGGTATGGTGCCCTGTCGCCCTGACATCTGTATTCCGCCCTGCAGGGTGGTATGCTGCCCTGACATCTGTATTCCGCCCTGCAGGGTGGTATGGTGCCCTGTAGCCCTGACATCTGTATTCCACCCTGTAGCCCTGACATCTGTATTCCGTCCTGCAGGGTGGTATGGTGCCCTGTAGCCCTGACATCTGTATTCCGCCCTGCAGGGTGGTATGGTGCCCTGTAGCCCTGACATCTGTATTCCGTCCTGCAGGGTGGTATGGTGCCCTGTAGCCCTGACATCTGTATTCCGCCCTGCAGGGTGGTATGGTGCCCTGTCGCCCTGACATCTGTATTCCGCCCTGCAGGGTGGTATGCTGCCCTGACATCTGTTTTCCGCCCTGCAGGGTGGTATGGTGCCCTGTCGCCCTGACATCTGTATTCCGCCCTGCAGGGTGGTATGCTGCCCTGACATCTGTATTCCGCCCTGCAAGGTGGTATGCTGCCCTGACATCTGTAGTCCGCCCTGCAGGGTGGTATGCTGCCCTGTCGCCCTGACATCTGTATTCCGCCCTGCAGGGTGGTATGGTGCCCTGTCGCCCTGACATCTGTATTCCGCCCTGCAGGGTGGTATGGTGCCCTGTCGCCCTGACATCTGTAGTCCGCCCTGCAGGGTGGTATGGTGCCCTGTCGCCCTGACATCTGTATTCCGCCCTGCAGGGTGGTATGCTGCCCTGTAGCCCTGACATCTGTATTCCGCCCTGCAGCCCTGACATCTGTATTCCGCCCTGCAGGTTGGTATGGTGCCCTGACATCTGTATTCCGCCCTGCAGGGTGGTATGCTGCCCTGTAGCCCTGACATCTGTATTCCGCCCTGCAGGGTGGTATGCTGCCCTGACATCTGTATTCTGCCCTGCTGGGTGGTGTGCTGCCCTGACATCTGTATTCTGCCCTGCAGGGTGGTATGCTGCCCTGACATCTGTAGTCCGCCCTGCAGGGTGGTATGCTGCCCTGACATCTGTATTCTGCCCTGCAGGGTGGTATGCTGCCCTGACATCTGTATTCCGCCCTGCAGGGTGGTATGCTGCCCAGACATCTGTATTCCGCCCTGCAGGCTGCCCTGTAGCCCTGACCCTAACCCTGACCCTAACCCTGCAGGGAAGAGTTGAGGTAAGAGTTGAATACCCCTGGCCTATATCATTCCTGCTGAAGCAGTCTGCTGCCAACATCATTATTAGGATATAAAAGGTGCCTATGATTGGAGCAGTGTGGGTGCCGCATGCTCGTCTTCATGGGGTGTCGTACTCATAAAAAGAGTTGCAGGTCTGTAAATGTGTAAAGTGATTAAAGCACATGTAGCTACTTGACATTTTCTAAATAAAGGATTCATCGTTTTTAATGTGTGGATGCTTTTCTCCTTCCAGAAAACCACAGCTGATTCGAAAGGGTTGTGGTGGAATTCAAAACGATTCCGTGCTACCAGCCGCGAGGATACTCTTGTCCATCCTCTGTAGAAGTAGAGGAGGGGAGCCTGCTGATGAATTGACACGCTCCTTGACCAGTTTCCAGATCAAGGAGGAGAGAAGAGCGAAGAGGAGAGGGGGGTTGTGTGCTACCCAGTTTTTGATCCTTTCCCAGAAGTGAACCCTTACACACTCCTTCATGCTGTCTTACATCAGCTGGCGGCACTCTTATGCAACACTTATCCCTCAGTACAGACTCAATCGTGTCCTAGTAGGAAGACCACTGTTAACACTGAGGTGGTGTGTCCTAGTAGGAAGACCACTGTTAACACTGAGGAGGTGTGTCCTAGTAGGAAGACCACTGTTAACACTGAGGTGGTGTGTCCTAGTAGGAAGACCACTGTTAACACTGAGGTGGTGTGTCCTAGTAGGAAGACCACTGTTAACACTGAGGTGGTGTGTCCTAGTAGGAAGACCACTGTTAACACTGAGGAGGTGTGTCCTAGTAGGAAGACCACTGTTAACACTGAGGAGGTGTGTCCTAGTAGGAAGACCACTGTTAACACTGAGGTGGTGTGTCCTAGTAGGAAGACCACTGTTAACACTGAGGAGGTGTGTCCTAGTAGGAAGACCACTGTTAACACTGAGGTGGTGTGTCCTAGTAGGAAGACCACTGTTAACACTGAGGTTGTGTGTCCTAGTAGGAAGACCACTGTTAACACTGAGGTTGTGTGTCCTAGTAGGAAGACCACTGTTAACACTGAGGAGGTGTGTCCTAGTAGGAAGACCACTGTTAACACTGAGGTGGTGTGTCCTAGTAGGAAGACCACTGTTAACACTGAGGTGGTGTGTCCTAGTAGGAAGACCACTGTTAACACTGAGGTGGTGTGTCCTAGTAGGAAGACCACTGTTAACACTGAGATGGTGTGTCCTAGTAGGAAGACCACTGTTAACACTGAGGTGGTGTGTCCTAGTAGGAAGACCACTGTTAACACTGAGGTTGTGTGTCCTAGTAGGAAGACCACTGTTAACACTGAGGTGGTGTGTCCTAGTAGGAAGACCACTGTTAACACTGAGGCTGTGTGTCCTAGTAGGAAGACCACTGTTAACACTGAGGTGGTGTGTCCTAGTAGGAAGACCACTGTTAACACTGAGGTGGTGTGTCCTAGTAGGAAGACCACTGTTAACACTGAGGAGGTGTGTCCTAGTAGGAAGACCACTGTTAACACTGAGGTGGTGTGTCCTAGTAGGAAGACCACTGTTAACACTGAGGAGGTGTGTCCTAGTAGGAAGACCACTGTTAACACTGAGGTGGTGTGTCCTAGTAGGAAGACCACTGTTAACACTGAGGTGGTGTGTCCTAGTAGGAAGACCACTGTTAACACTGAGGTGGTGTGTCCTAGTAGGAAGACCACTGTTAACACTGAGGAGGTGTGTCCTAGTAGGAAGACCACTGTTAACACTGAGGTGGTGTGTCCTAGTAGGAAGACCACTGTTAACACTGAGGTGGTGTGTCCTAGTAGGAAGACCACTGTTAACACTGAGGTGGTGTGTCCTAGTAGGAAGACCACTGTTAACACTGAGGTTGTGTGTCCTAGTAGGAAGACCACTGTTAACACTGAGGAGGTGTGTCCTAGTAGGAAGACCACTGTTAACACTGAGGTGGTGTGTCCTAGTAGGAAGACCACTGTTAACACTGAGGTGGTGTGTCCTAGTAGGAAGACCACTGTTAACACTGAGGTTGTGTGTCCTAGTAGGAAGACCACTGTTAACACTGAGGAGGTGTGTCCTAGTAGGAAGACCACTGTTAACACTGAGGTTGTGTGTCCTAGTAGGAAGACCACTGTTAACACTGAGGTTGTGTGTCCTAGTAGGAAGACCACTGTTAACACTGAGGTGGTGTGTCCTAGTAGGAAGACCACTGAGGTGGTGTGTCCTAGTAGGAAGACCACTGTTAACACTGAGGTGGTGTGTCCTAGTAGGAAGACCACTGTTAACACTGAGGAGGTGTGTCCTAGTAGGAAGACCACTGTTAACACTGAGGTGGTGTGTCCTAGTAGGAAGACCACTGTTAACACTGAGGAGGTGTGTCCTATAGGAAGACCACTGTTAACACTGAGGAGGTGTGTCCTAGTAGGAAGACCACTGTTAACACTGAGGTGGTGTGTCCCAGTAGGAAGACCACTGTTAACACTGAGGAGGTGTGTCCTAGTAGGAAGACCACTGTTAACACTGAGGAGGTGTGTCCCAGTAGGAAGACCACTGTTAACACTGAGGAGGTGTGTCCTAGTAGGAAGACCACTGTTAACACTGAGGTGGTGTGTCCTAGTAGGAAGACCACTGTTAACACTGAGGAGGTGTGTCCTAGTAGGAAGACCACTGTTAACACTGAGGTGGTGTGTCCTAGTAGGAAGACCACTGTTAACACTGAGGTGGTGTGTCCTAGTAGGAAGACCACTGTTAACACTGAGATGGTGTGTCCTAGTAGGAAGACCACTGTTAACACTGAGGAGGTGTGTCCTAGTAGGAAGACCACTGTTAACACTGAGGAGGTGTGTCCTAGTAGGAAGACCACTGTTAACACTGAGGTGGTGTGTCCTAGTAGGAAGACCACTGTTAACACTGAGGAGGTGTGTCCTAGTAGGAAGACCACTGTTAACACTGAGGTGGTGTGTCCTAGTAGGAAGACCACTGTTAACACTGAGGTTGTGTGTCCTAGTAGGAAGACCACTGTTAACACTGAGGTTGTGTGTCCTAGTAGGAAGACCACTGTTAACACTGAGGTGGTGTGTCCTAGTAGGAAGACCACTGTTAACACTGAGGTGGTGTGTCCTAGTAGGAAGACCACTGTTAACACTGAGGTGGTGTGTCCTAGTAGGAAGACCACTGTTAACACTGTTAACACTGGAGGTGGTGTGTCCTAGTAGGAAGACCACTGTTAACACTGAGATGGTGTGTCCTAGTAGGAAGACCACTGTTAACACTGAGGTGGTAGGAAGTGTAACCTAGTAGGAAGACCACTGTTAACACACTGAGGTTGTGTGTCCTAGTAGGAAGACCACTGTTAACACTGAGGTGGTGTGTCCTAGTAGGAAGACCACTGTTAACACTGAGGCTGTGTGTCCTAGTAGGAAGACCACTGTTAACACTGAGGTGGTGTGTCCTAGTAGGAAGACCACTGTTAACACTGAGGTGGTGTGTCCTAGTAGGAAGACCACTGTTAACACTGAGGAGGTGTGTCCTAGTAGGAAGACCACTGTTAACACTGAGGTGGTGTGTCCTAGTAGGAAGACCACTGTCCTAGTAGGAAGACCACTGTTAACACTGAGGAGGTGTGTCCTAGTAGGAAGACCACTGTTAACACTGAGGTGGTGTGTCCTAGTAGGAAGACCACTGTTAACACTGAGGTGGTGTGTCCTAGTAGGAAGACCACTGTTAACACACTGAGGTGGTGTGTCCTAGTAGGAAGACCACTGTTAACACTGAGGTGGTGTGTCCTAGTAGGAAGACCACTGTTAACACTGAGGTGGTGTGTCCTAGTAGGAAGACCACTGTTAACACTGAGGTGGTGTGTCCTAGTAGGAAGACCACTGTTAACACTGAGGTGGTGTGTCCTAGTAGGAAGACCACTGTTAACACTGAGGTTGTGTGTCCTAGTAGGAAGACCACTGTTAACACTGAGGTGGTGTGTCCTAGTAGGAAGACCACTGTTAACACTGAGGTGGTGTGTCCTAGTAGGAAGACCACTGTTAACACTGAGGTTGTGTGTCCTAGTAGGAAGACCACTGTTAACACTGAGGAGGTGTGTCCTAGTAGGAAGACCACTGTTAACACTGAGGTTGTGTGTCCTAGTAGGAAGACCACTGTTAACACTGAGGTGGTGTGTCCTAGTAGGAAGACCACTGTTAACACTGAGGAGGTGTGTCCTATAGGAAGACCACTGTTAACACTGAGGAGGTGTGTCCTAGTAGGAAGACCACTGTTAACACTGAGGTGGTGTGTCCCAGTAGGAAGACCACTGTTAACACTGAGGAGGTGTGTCCTAGTAGGAAGACCACTGTTAACACTGAGGAGGTGTGTCCCAGTAGGAAGACCACTGTTAACACTGAGGAGGTGTGTCCTAGTAGGAAGACCACTGTTAACACTGAGGAGGTGTGTCCTAGTAGGAAGACCACTGTTAACACTGAGGTGTGGTAGGAAGTGTAACCTAGTAGGAAGACCACTGTTAACACTGAGGAGGTGTGTCCTAGTAGGAAGACCACTGTTAACACTGAGGTGGTGTGTCCTAGTAGGAAGACCACTGTTAACACTGAGGAGTGTGTGTAGGAAGACCACTAGTAGGAAGACCACTGTTAACACTGAGGTGGTGTGTCCTAGTAGGAAGACCACTGTTAACACTGAGGTGGTGTGTCCTAGTAGGAAGACCACTGTTAACACTGAGGAGGTGTGTCCTAGTAGGAAGACCACTGTTAACACTGAGGTGGTGTGTCCTAGTAGGAAGACCACTGTTAACACTGAGGTGGTGTGTCCTAGTAGGAAGACCACTGTTAACACTGAGGTGGTGTGTCCTAGTAGGAAGACCACTGAGGTGGTGTGTCCTAGTAGGAAGACCACTGTTAACACTGAGGTGGTGTGTCCTAGTAGGAAGACCACTGTTAACACTGAGGTGGTGTGTCCTAGTAGGAAGACCACTGTTAACACTGAGGTGGTGTGTCCTAGTAGGAAGACCACTGTTAACACTGAGGTGGTGTGTCCTAGTAGGAAGACCACTGTTAACACTGAGGTGGTGTGTCCTAGTAGGAAGACCACTGAGGTGGTGTGTCCTAGTAGGAAGACCACTGTTAACACTGAGGAGGTGTGTCCTAGTAGGAAGACCACTGTTAACACTGAGGTGGTGTGTCCTAGTAGGAAGACCACTGTTAACACTGAGGTGGTGTGTCCTAGTAGGAAGACCACTGTTAACACTGAGATGGTGTGTCCTAGTAGGAAGACCACTGTTAACACTGAGGAGGTGTGTCCTAGTAGGAAGACCACTGTTAACACTGAGGTTGTGTGTCCTAGTAGGAAGACCACTGTTAACACTGAGGAGGTGTGTCCTAGTAGGAAGACCACTGTTAACACTGAGGAGGTGTGTCCTAGTAGGAAGACCACTGTTAACACTGAGGTGGTGTGTCCTAGTAGGAAGACCACTGTTAACACTGAGGTGGTGTGTCCTAGTAGGAAGACCACTGTTAACACTGAGGTGGTGTGTCCTAGTAGGAAGACCACTGTTAACACTGAGGTGGTGTGTCCTAGTAGGAAGACCACTGTTAACACTGAGGTGGTGTGTCCTAGTAGGAAGACCACTGTTAACACTGAGGTGGTGTGTCCTATAGGAAGACCACTGTTAACACTGAGATGGTGTGTCCTAGTAGGAAGACCACTGTTAACACTGAGGTGGTGTGTCCTAGTAGGAAGACCACTGTTAACACTGAGGTGGTGTGTCCTAGTAGGAAGACCACTGTTAACACTGAGGTGGTGTGTCCTAGTAGGAAGACCACTGTTAACACTGAGGTGGTGTGTCCTAGTAGGAAGACCACTGTTAACACTGAGGTGGTGTGTCCTAGTAGGAAGACCACTGTTAACACTGAGGTGGTGTGTCCTATAGGAAGACCACTGTTAACACTGAGGTGGTGTGTCCTAGTAGGAAGACCACTGAGGTGGTGTGTCCTAGTAGGAAGACCACTGTTAACACTGAGGTGGTGTGTCCTAGTAGGAAGACCACTGAGGTGGTGTGTCCTAGTAGGAAGACCACTGTTAACACTGAGATGGTGTGTCCTAGTAGGAAGACCACTGTTAACACTGAGGTGGTGTGTCCTAGTAGGAAGACCACTGTTAACACTGAGGTTGTGTGTCCTATAGGAAGACCACTGTTAACACTGAGGTGGTGTGTCCTAGTAGGAAGACCACTGTTAACACTGAGGTTGTGTGTCCTATAGGAAGACCACTGTTAACACTGAGGTGGTGTGTCCTAGTAGGAAGACCACTGTTAACACTGAGGTTGTGTGTCCTAGTAGGAAGACCACTGTTAACACATTCTGATGAGGCTGGGAGCTCTGAGGATCTGAACCCGAGGTAGAAGCCACCGGAGAGGGAGACAGAACCGAGGACGAAGATACAGGTATCTCCGGATCCGATCTTGAATGGGAAGCCCCCAAGGAAGAAGCCACCGGAGAGGGAGACAGAACCGAGGACGAAGATACAGGTACCTCCGTATCCGATCTTGAATGGGAAGCCCCCAAGGAAGAAGGCGCTGGAACCTCCTGGTCCAGGGTGGTAAAGCTGTTTCTGGTCTGTGTCAGGTCCGGGCTCAACATCTCTAAGGAGACACTTGTTGCCAGAGGACGCTGTCTTCAACTTCCACGGCGAGTGATGTACCTCCGTGGCTGGTTGGTTGGGTCGAGAACAGCTCCGTTCTCCAGGGAAGGGGGAGACCCCTTTGGGGATGGAACCCTGCTGAGCACCGGCCAGTCGGCTGTGGGGAGCCAAAAACACTTCCACCAGACCAGAGCGGTCGGCTACTGGGGTGGATGAAAAAGAAAACGTAGGCAGGCGTGGATTCCCCAGTAGGTTTGCACGCTGTGCATCATTGAAAGTCAGCGCGGTCCACATTGTCTTGGAACAAAGCGAAGTAAACACAGCTCCTGCATCGCTGGAAACGTTCAATTGCGACCTCCTTTTGAGACCGCCGAGACAGCTAGGCTAGCTGGGCTTTCTCATCTCTCCACATTTTGCGGAATATGGAGGGATCCCGAGACAGAGAGCAGCGTTCACAGAAACTAAGCCCAACATACCTGCAGGATTCAAAATCAAATAAAAGTATATAAAAAACACTGTCAGCTTTACAAAAACAATAAACCGAGGTCTCTCGATCAGCTTTTGGCATTCAACACTGTGTGTGAATGGTGTCTGTGTGAATCGTGTGTGTATAATGTATGTGAATGGTATCTGTGTGTGTAAATGGTTTCTGTTTGAGAAAGAGGCCAGCAGAGGGAGCTGTTTGTGTATGAACTATTATTGAGTGAATCGTGTCTGTGGGTGTGGATGGTGCCTGTGTGTGAAACTTGTCTGGGTGTGAATCGTGTCTGTGTGTGAATCATGTGTGTATAATGTATGTGAATGGTGTCTCTATATGTGAATGGTGTCTGTATATGTGAATGGTGTTTGTGTGTGTGAATGGTGTCTGTATATGTGAATCGTGTGTTTGTGAATAGTTTCTGTTTGAGAGAGTGGCCAGCAGAGGGAGCTGTTTGTGTATGAACTATTATTGAGTCCATCACTTCTCTCCTCTATTGTCTCTATCCTCCTCTATTATTATTAAACAGGAAGTCAGGAGAAACAGGTATGTAGTTGAAGTCAGAAGAAACAGGTCTGTAGTAGAAGTCAGGATAAACAGGAAGTCAGGAGAAACAGGTCTGTAGTAGAAGTCAGGATAAACAGGAAGTCAGGAGAAACAGGTCTGTAGTAGAAGTCAGGATAAACAGGAAGTCAGGAGAAACAGGTCTGTAGTAGAAGTCAGGATAAACAGGAAGTCAGGAGAAACAGGTCTGTAGTAGAAGTCAGGATAAACAGGAAGTCAGGAGAAACAGGTCTGTAGTAGAAGTCAGGATAAACAGGAAATCAAGGGTTGGAATCGGTTCAGGGAACAGAATAAAAAAATGGAAAAGAACAACAGTTTTTTTACATTGCAGGATGTTTTTCTTCTAGTCCCACAAAAAAAGGCAACAAAGTGCCTTTGCAAACCTCTCTCTGTCACTCAGAAAAGTATTCCAGCATCTGAGCCGTCTGCTTACAAGCTGACAATCTGAGCCAGTGAGTGTTTAGGCAACCTGCCCCTCCCCTCCGAAGCCTAGGTTGCTGTACTCACGTTCCCATAGTCGACTGTACTGATGTTACCATAGGTTACTGTACTCACGTTCCCATAGGTTACTGTACTGAAATTACCATAGGTTACTGTACTGACGTTACCATAGGTTACTGTATTGAAATTACGATAGGCTACTGTATTGAAATAACCATAGGCTACTGTACTGACATTATCATAGGTTACTGTACTGACATTATCATAGGTTACTGTACTGACGTTACCATAGGCTACTGTACTGATGTTACCATAGGTTACTGTACTGACATTACCATAGGTTACTGTACTGACATTATCATAGGTTACTGTACTGACGTTACCATAGGCTACTGTACTGACGTTACCATAGGTTACTGTACTGACGTTACCATAGGTTACTGTACTGACATTACCATAGGTTACTGTACTGACGTTACCATAGGTTACTGTACTGACGTTACCATAGGTTACTGTGCTGATGTTACCATAGGTTACTGTACTGACGTTACCATAGGTTACTCTACTGACGTTACTGTACTGACATTACCATAGGTTACTGTACTGACGTTACCATAGGCTACTGTACTGCCTTTACCATAGGCTACTGTACTGACGTAACCATAGGCTACTGTACTGACATTATCCTAGGTTACTCTACTGATGTTACCATAGGATACTCTACTGATGATACCATAGGTCACTGTACTGACGTTACCATAGGTTACTGTACTGACGTTACCATAGGTTACTGTACTGACGTTACCATAGGTTGCTGTACTGACGTTACCATAGTCTACTGTACTGACGTTACCATAGGTTACTGTCCTGACGTTACCATAGGTTACTGTACTGACGTTACCATAGGCTACTGTACTGATGTTACCATAGGCTACTGTACTGACGTTACCATAGGTTACTGTACTGACGTTACCATAGGCTACTGTACTGACGTTACCATAGGCTACTGTACTGACGTTACCATAGGCTACTGTACTGACGTTACCATAGGCTACTGTACTGACGTTACCATAGGCTACTGTACTGACGTTACCATAGGTTACTGTACTGACGTTACCATAGGCTACTGTACTGACGTTACCATAGGCTACTGTACTGACGTTACCATAGGCTACTGTACTGACGTTACCATAGGTTACTGTACTGATGTTACTGTACTGACGTTACCATAGGTTACTGTACTGAAAATAACGTAAGCTACTAAACTGACGTTACCATAGGCTACTGTACTGACGTTACTGTACTGACGTTACCATAGGTTACTGTACTGACGTTACCATAGGTTACTGTACTGACATTACCATAGGTTACTGTACTGACGTTACCATAGGTTACTGTACTGATGATACCATAGGTTACTGTACTGACGTTACCATAGGTTACTGTACTGACGTTACCATAGGTTACTGTACTGATGATACCATAGGTTACTGTACTGATGATACCATAGGTTACTCTACTGACGTTACCATAGGTTACTGTACTGACGTTACCATAGGTTACTGTACTGATGATACCATAGGTTACTGTACTGATGATACCATAGGTTACTGTACTGACGTTACCATAGGTTACTGTACTGATGTTACCATAGGTTACTGTACTGACGTTACCATAGGTTACTCTACTGATGATACCATAGGTTACTGTACTGAATTTACCATAGGTTACTGTACTGAAAATAACGTAGGCTACTAAACTGACTTTACCGTAGGTTACTGTACTGATGTTGCTGTACTGACATTACCATAGGTTACTGTACTGACGTTACCATAGGTTACTGTACTGACGTTACCATAGGTTACTGTACTGACGTTACCATAGGTTACTGTACTGACGTTACCATAGGTTACTGTACTAACATTACCATAGGCTACTGTACTGATGTTGCTGTACTGACATTACCATAGGTTACTGTACTGACGTTACCATAGGTTACTGTACTGACATTACCATAGTCTACTGTACTGACATTACCATAGGTTACTGTACTGACATTACCATAGTCTACTGTACTGACATTACCATAGGTTACTGTACTGAAAATAACGTAAACTACTAAACTGACGTTACCATAGGTTACTGTACTGACGTTACCATAGGTTACTGTACTGACATTACCATAGGTTACTGTACTGACATTACCATAGGTTACTGTACTGACATTACCATAGGTTACTGTACTGACGTTACCATAGGCTACTGTACTGACATTACCATAGGCTACTGTACTGACATTACCATAGGCTACTGTACTGACATTACCATAGGTTACTGTACTGACGTTACCATAGGTTACTGTACTGACATTACCATAGGCTACTGTACTGACATTACCATAGGCTACTGTACTGACATTACCATAGGTTACTGTACTGACATTACCATAGGTTACTGTACTGAACTGACATTACCATAGGTTACTGTACTGACATTACCATAGGCTACTGTACTGACGTTACTGTACTGACGTTACCATAGGTTACTGTACTGAAAATAACGTAAGCTACTAAACTGACATTACCATAGGCGACTGTTCTGACGTTACCATAGGTTACTGTACTGACGTTACCATAGGTTACTGTGCTGATGTTACCATAGGTTACTGTACTGACGTTACTGTACTGACGTTACCATAGGTTACTCTACTGATGTTATCATAGGTTACTCTTCTGATGTTATCATAGGTTACTGTGCTGATGTTACCATAGGTTACTGTACTGACGTTACTGTACTGACATTACCATAGGTTACTGTACTGACGTTACCATGGGTTAGTGTACTGACGTTACACTACTGACATTACCATAGGTTACTGTACTGATGTTACTGTACTGACGTTACCATAGGTTACTCACGTCACCCCGCTCCTCCGCTCTCTCCACTGGCTTCCAGTTGAAGCTCGCATCCGCTACAAGACCATGGTGCTTGCCTACGGAGCTGTGAGGGGAACGGCACCTCAGTACCTCCAGGCTCTGATCAGGCCCTACACCCAAACAAGGGCACTGCGTTCATCCACCTCTGGCCTGCTCGCCTCCCTACCACTGAGGAAGTACAGTTCCCGCTCAGCCCAGTCAAAACTGTTCGCTGCTCTGGCCCCCAATGGTGGAACAAACTCCCTCACGACGCCAGGACAGCGGAGTCAATCACCACCTTCCGGAGACACCTGAAACCCCACCTCTTTAAGGAATACCTAGGATAGGATAAGTAATCCTTCTCACCCCCCTAAAAGATTTAGATGCACTATTGTAAAGTGGCTGTTCCACTGGATGTCATAAGGTGAATGCACCAATTTGTAAGTCGCTCTGGATAAGAGCGTCTGCTAAATGACTTAAATGTAAATGTAAATGTTACTGTACTGACTTTACCATAGGTTACTGTACTGACGTTACTGTACTGACGTTACCATAGGTTACTGTACTGACATTACCATAGGTTACTCTACTGATGTTACTGTACTGACGTTACCATAGGTTACTGTACTGACGTTATCATAGGTCACTGTACTGACGTTACCATAGGCTACTGTACTGACGTTACCATAGGTTACTGTACTGACGTTACCATAGGTTACTGTGCTGACGTTATGGTACTGACATTACCATAGGTTACTGTACTGACGTTACTGTACTGATGTTACAATAGGTTACTGTACTGACGTTACCATAGGTTACTGTACTGACATTACCATAGGTTACTCTACTGATGTTACTGTACTGATGTTACCATAGGTTACTGTACTGACGTTACCATAGGTTACTGTGCTGACGTTATGGTACTGACATTACCATAGGTTACTGTACTGACGTTACTGTACTGATGTTACAATAGGTTACTGTACTGACGTTACCATAGGTTACTGTACTGACATTACCATAGGTTACTGTACTGACATTACCATAGGTTACTGTACTGACATCACCATAGGTCATTGTACTGACGTTACCATAGGTTACTGTACTGACGTTACCATAGGTTACTGTGCTGACGTTACTGTACTGACGTTACCATAGGTTAGTGTACTGACGTTACTGTACTGACGTTACCATAGGTTACTGTACTGATGTTGTTACTGTATTGACGTTACCATAGGTTACTGTACTGACTTTACCGTAGGTTACTGTACTGACGTTACCATAGGTTACTGTACTGACGTTACCATAGGTTACTGTACTGACATTACCATAGGTTACTCTACTGATGTTATCATAGGTTACTGTACTGACGTTACCATAGGTTACTGTACTGACATTACCATAGGTTACTCTACTGATGTTATCATAGGTTACTGTACTGACGTTACCATAGGTTACTGTACTGACATTACCATAGGTTACTGTACTGACGTTACCATAGGCTACTGTACTGATGTTACCATAGGCTACTGTACTGACGTTACCATAGGTTACTGTACTGACGTTACCATAGGTTACTGTACTGACATCACCATAGGCTACTGTACTGACGTTACGATAGGCTACTGTACTGACATCACCATAGGTTACTGTACTGACGTTACCATAGGTTACTCTACTGATGATACCATAGGTCACTGTACTGACGTTACCATAGGTTATTGTACTGACGTTACCATAGGTTACTGTACTGACTTTACCGTAGGTTACTGTACTGACAATAAAGTAGGCTACTAAACTGACTTTACCGTAGGCCACTGTACTGATGTTGCTGTACTGACGTTACCATAGGTTACTGTACTGACGTTACCATAGGCTACTGTGCTGATGTTACCATAGGCTACTGTACTGACGTTACCATAGGTTACTGTAGAATATTTTCTTTATTTTCAGACTATATAGAACCAGTCTTTATGTTGACCCGCCCGATACTTCAGACTATAGAGAATCTTGTCTCCATGTTGACCCACTAGATTCTTCAGAATCTACAGAAATCAGTATATACGTTGACCCACCAGATCCTCCAGACTCTATTGAATCCAGTATTTATGTTGACCCACCAGATCCTTAGAAACCAGTATTTATGTTGACCCACCAGATCCTCCAGACTCTATTGAATCCAGTATTTATGTTTACCCACCAGATCCTTAGAAACCAGTATTTATGTTGACCCACCAGATCCTTAGAAACCAGTATTTATGTTTACCCACCAGAACCTTCAGACTGTATTGAATCCAGTATTTATGTTTTGACTCTATTGAATCCAGTATTTATTTATGTTGACCCACCAGATCCTTTAGACTCTATTGAATCCAGTATTTATGTTTACCCACCAGATCCTCCAGACTCTATTGAATCCAGTATTTATGTTTACCCACCAGAACCTTAGAAACCAGTATTTATGTTGACCCACCAGAACCTTCAGACTCTATTGAATCCAGTATTTATGTTTACCCACCAGAACCTTCAGACTCTATTGAATCCAGTATTTATGTTTACCCACCAGATCCTTCAGACTCTATTGAAACCAGTATTTATGTTGACCCACCAGATCCTTAGAAACCAGTATTTATGTTTACCCACCAGATCCTCCAGACTCTATTGAATCCAGTATTTATGTTTACCCACCAGAACCTTAGAAACCAGTATTTATGTTTACCCACCAGAACCTTCAGACTCTATTGAATCCAGTATTTATGTTGACCCACCAGAACCTTCAGACTCTATTGAATCCAGTATTTATGTTGACCCACCAGATCCTTCAGACTCTATTGAATCCAGTATTTATGTTGACCCACCAGATCCTTAGAAACCAGTATTTATGTTTACCCACCAGATCCTCCAGACTCTATTGAATCCAGTATTTATGTTTACCCACCAGAACCTTAGAAACCAGTATTTATGTTGACCCACCAGATCCTTAGAAACCAGTATTTATGTTTACCCACCAGATCCTTCAAACTCTATTGAATCCAGTATTTATGTTGACCCACCAGAACCTTCAGACTATTGAATCCAGTATTTATGTTGACCCACCAGATCCTTCAGACTCTATTGAAACCAGTATTTATGTTGACCCACCAGATCCTTAGAAACCAGTATTTATGTTGACCCACCAGATCCTTAGAAACCAGTATTTATGTTGACCCACCAGATCCTTAGAAACCAGTATTTATGTTTACCCACCAGAACCTTCAGACTCTATTGAATCCAGTATTTATGTTTACCCACCAGAACCTTCAGACTCTATTGAAACCAGTATTTATGTTGACCCACCAGATCCTTAGAAACCAGTATTTATGTTTACCCACCAGAACCTTCAGACTCTATTGAATCCAGTATTTATGTTGACCCACCAGAACCTTCAGACTCTATTGAATCCAGTATTTATGTTGACCCACCAGAACCTTCAGACTCTATTGAATCCAGTATTTATGTTGACCCACCAGATCCTTAGAAACCAGTATTTATGTTGACCCACCAGAACCTTCAGACTCTATTGAATCCAGTATTTATGTTGACCCACCAGATCCTTAGAAACCAGTATTTATGTTGACCCACCAGAACCTTCAGACTCTATTGAATCCAGTATTTATGTTGACCCACCAGAACCTTCAGACTCTATTGAATCCAGTATTTATGTTGACCCACCAGATCCTTAGAAACCAGTATTTATGTTGACCCACCAGAACCTTCAGACTCTATTGAATCCAGTATTTATGTTGACCCACCAGAACCTTCAGACTCTATTGAATCCAATATTTATGTTGACCCACCAGATCCTTAGAAACCAGTATTTATGTTGACCCGCCAGATCCTTAGAAACCAGTATTTATGTTGACCCACCATAACCTTAGAAACCAGTATTTATGTTGACCCACCATAACCTTAGAAACCAGTATTTATGTTGACCCACCAGATCATTAGAAACCAGTATTTATGTTGACCCGCCAGATCCTTAGAAACCAGTATTTATGTTGACCCACCAGATCCTTAGAAACCAGTATTTATGTTTACCCACCAGAACCTTCAGACTCTATTGAATCCAGTATTTATGTTGACCCACCAGAACCTTCAGACTCTATAGAATCCAGTATTTATGTTGACCCACCAGATCCTTCAGACTCTATTGAATCCAGTATTTATGTTTACCCACCAGAACCTTCAGACTCTATTGAATCCAGTATTTATGTTTACCCACCAGATCCTTCAGACTCTATTGAAACCAGTATTTATGTTGACCCACCAGATCCTTAGAAACCAGTATTTATGTTTACCCACCAGATCCTCCAGACTCTATTGAATCCAGTATTTATGTTTACCCACCAGAACCTTAGAAACCAGTATTTATGTTTACCCACCAGAACCTTCAGACTCTATTGAATCCAGTATTTATGTTGACCCACCAGAACCTTCAGACTCTATTGAATCTAGTATTTATGTTGACCCACCAGATCCTTAGAAACCAGTATTTATGTTTACCCACCAGATCCTCCAGACTCTATTGAATCCAGTATTTATGTTGACCCACCAGATCCTTAGAAACCAGTATTTATGTTTACCCACCAGATCCTTCAAACTCTATTGAATCCAGTATTTATGTTGACCCACCAGAACCTTCAGACTATTGAATCCAGTATTTATGTTGACCCACCAGATCCTTCAGACTCTATTGAAACCAGTATTTATGTTGACCCACCAGATCCTTAGAAACCAGTATTTATGTTGACCCACCAGATCCTTAGAAACCAGTATTTATGTTGACCCACCAGATCCTTAGAAACCAGTATTTATGTTTACCCACCAGAACCTTCAGACTCTATTGAATCCAGTATTTATGTTTACCCACCAGAACCTTCAGACTCTATTGAAACCAGTATTTATGTTGACCCACCAGATCCTTAGAAACCAGTATTTATGTTTACCCACCAGAACCTTCAGACTCTATTGAATCCAGTATTTATGTTGACCCACCAGAACCTTCAGACTCTATTGAATCCAGTATTTATGTTGACCCACCAGAACCTTCAGACTCTATTGAATCCAGTATTTATGTTGACCCACCAGATCCTTAGAAACCAGTATTTATGTTGACCCACCAGAACCTTCAGACTCTATTGAATCCAGTATTTATGTTGACCCACCAGATCCTTAGAAACCAGTATTTATGTTGACCCACCAGAACCTTCAGACTCTATTGAATCCAGTATTTATGTTGACCCACCAGAACCTTCAGACTCTATTGAATCCAGTATTTATGTTGACCCACCAGATCCTTAGAAACCAGTATTTATGTTGACCCACCAGAACCTTCAGACTCTATTGAATCCAGTATTTATGTTGACCCACCAGAACCTTCAGACTCTATTGAATCCAATATTTATGGTGACCCACCAGATCCTTAGAAACCAGTATTTATGTTGACCCACCAGATCCTTAGAAACCAGTATTTATGTTGACCCACCAGATCCTTAGAAACCAGTATTTATGTTGACCCACCATAACCTTAGAAACCAGTATTTATGTTGACCCACCATAACCTTAGAAACCAGTATTTATGTTGACCCACCAGATCATTAGAAACCAGTATTTATGTTGACCCGCCAGATCCTTAGAAACCAGTATTTATGTTGACCCACCAGATCCTTAGAAACCAGTATTTATGTTTACCCACCAGAACCTTCAGACTCTATTGAATCCAGTATTTATGTTGACCCACCAGAACCTTCAGACTCTATAGAATCCAGTATTTATGTTGACCCACCAGATCCTTCAGACTCTATTGAATCCAGTATTTATGTTGACCCACCAGAACCTTCAGACTCTATTGAAACCAGTATTTATGTTGACCCACCAGATCCTTAGAAACCAGTATTTATGTTGACCCACCAGATCCTTAGAAACCAGTATTTATGTTTACCCACCAGATCCTTCAGACTCTATTGAAACCAGTATTTATGTTGACCCACCAGATCCTTCAGACTCTATTGAATCCAGTATTTATGTTGACCCACCAGAACCTTCAGACTCTATTGAATCCAGTATTTATGTTTACCCACCAGAACCTTCAGACTCTATTGAATCCAGTATTTATGTTTACCCACCAGATCCTTCAGACTCTATTGAATCCAGTATTTATGTTGACCCACCAGATCCTTCAGACTCTGTTGAATCCAGTATTTATGTTGACCCACCAGATCCTTAGAAACCAGTATTTATGTTTACCCACCAGATCCTTCAGACTCTATTGAATCCAGTATTTATGTTGACCCACCAGATCCTTCAGACTCTATTGAAACCAGTATTTATGTTTACCCACCAGAACCTTCAGACTCTATTGAATCCAGTATTTATGTTGACCCACCAGATCCTTAGAAACCAGTATTTATGTTTACCCACCAGAACCTTCAGACTCTATTGAATCCAGTATTTATGTTGACCCACCAGAACCTTCAGACTCTATTGAATCCAGTATTTATGTTGACCCACCAGATCCTTAGAAACCAGTATTTATGTTGACCCACCAGAACCTTAGAAACCAGTATTTATGTTGACCCACCAGATCATTAGAAACCAGTATTTATGTTGACCCACCAGAACCTTCAGACTCTATTGAATCCAGTATTTATGTTTACCCACCAGATCCTCCAGACTCTATTGAATCCAGTATTTATGTTGACCCACCAGATCCTTAGAAACCAGTATTTATGTTGACCCACCAGATTCTTCAGACTCTTTAGATACCAGTATTTATGTTTACCCACCAGATCCTCCAGACTCTATTGAATCCAGTATTTATGTTGACCCACCAGATCCTTAGAAACCAGTATTTATGTTGACCCACCAGATTCTTCAGACTCTTTAGATACCAGTATTTATGTTGACCCACCAGAACCTTCAGACTCTATTGAATCCAGTATTTATGTTGACCCACCAGAACCTTCAGACTCTATTGAATCCAGTATTTATGTTTACCCACCAGATCCTTCAGACTCTATTGAATCCAGTATTTATGTTGACCCACCAGATTCTTCAGACTGTTTATATACCAGTATTTATGTTTACCCACCAGATCCTTCAGACTCTATTGAATCCAGTATTTATGTTGACCCACCAGAACCTTCAGACTATTGAATCCAGTATTTATGTTGACCCACCAGATCCTTAGAAACCAGTATTTATGTTTACCCACCAGAACCTTCAGACTCTATAGAAACCGGTATTTATGTTGACCCACCAGATCCTTAGAAACCAGTATTTATGTTGACCCACCAGAACCTTCAGACTATTGAATCCAGAATTTATGTTTACCCACCAGATCCTTAGAA
Source organism: Oncorhynchus keta (assembly GCF_023373465.1). Taxonomy (NCBI): domain Eukaryota; kingdom Metazoa; phylum Chordata; class Actinopteri; order Salmoniformes; family Salmonidae; genus Oncorhynchus; species Oncorhynchus keta. Next base: position 85,034,759 of record NC_068439.1, on the reverse strand, counting down.
ACCAGTATTTATGTTGACCCACCAGATCCTTAGAAACCAGTATTTATGTTTACCCACCAGAACCTTCAGACTCTATTGAATCCAGTATTTATGTTGACCCACCAGAACCTTCAGACTCTATTGAATCCAGTATTTATGTTTACCCACCAGAACCTTCAGACTCTTTAGATACCAGTATTTATGTTTACCCACCAGAACCTTCAGACTCTATTGAATCCAGTATTTATGTTGACCCACCAGAACCTTCAGACTCTATTGAATCCAGTATTTATGTTTACCCACCAGATCCTTCAGACTCTATTGAATCCAGTATTTATGTTGACCCACCAGAACCTTCAGACTCTATTGAATCCAGTATTTATGTTTACCCACCAGAACCTTCAGACTCTATTGAATCCAGTATTTATGTTTACCCACCAGATCCTTCAGACTCTATTGAATCCAGTATTTATGTTTACCCACCAGAACCTTCAGACTCTATTGAATCCAGTATTTATGTTGACCCACCAGAACCTTCAGACTCTATTGAATCCAGTATTTATGTTGACCCACCAGATCCTTCAGACTCTATTGAATCCAGTATTTATGTTGACCCACCAGAACCTTCAGACTCTATTGAATCCAGTATTTATGTTTACCCACCAGATCCTTAGAAACCAGTATTTATGTTTACCCACCAGAACCTTCAGACTCTATAGAAACCGGTATTTATGTTGACCCACCAGATCCTTCAGACTCTATTGAATCCAGTATTTATGTTGACCCACCAGAACCTTCAGACTATTGAATCCAGTATTTATGTTTACCCACCAGATCCTTCAGACTCTATTGAATCCAGTATTTATGTTGACCCACCAGATCCTTCAGACTCTATTGAATCCAGTATTTATGTTTACCCACCAGATCCTTCAGACTGTTTATATACCAGTATTTATGTTTACCCACCAGATCCTTCAGACTCTATTGAATCCAGTATTTATGTTGACCCACCAGAACCTTCAGACTATTGAATCCAGTATTTATGTTGACCCACCAGATCCTTAGAAACCAGTATTTATGTTTACCCACCAGAACCTTCAGACTCTATAGAAACCGGTATTTATGTTGACCCACCAGATCCTTAGAAACCAGTATTTATGTTGACCCACCAGAACCTTCAGACTATTGAATCCAGAATTTATGTTTACCCACCAGATCCTTAGAAACCAGTATTTATGTTGACCCACCAGATCCTTAGAAACCAGTATTTATGTTTACCCACCAGAACCTTCAGACTCTATTGAATCCAGTATTTATGTTGACCCACCAGAACCTTCAGACTCTATTGAATCCAGTATTTATGTTTACCCACCAGAACCTTCAGACTCTTTAGATACCAGTATTTATGTTTACCCACCAGAACCTTCAGACTCTATTGAATCCAGTATTTATGTTGACCCACCAGAACCTTCAGACTCTATTGAATCCAGTATTTATGTTTACCCACCAGATCCTTCAGACTCTATTGAATCCAGTATTTATGTTGACCCACCAGAACCTTCAGACTCTATTGAATCCAGTATTTATGTTTACCCACCAGAACCTTCAGACTCTATTGAATCCAGTATTTATGTTTACCCACCAGATCCTTCAGACTCTATTGAATCCAGTATTTATGTTTACCCACCAGAACCTTCAGACTCTATTGAATCCAGTATTTATGTTGACCCACCAGAACCTTCAGACTCTATTGAATCCAGTATTTATGTTGACCCACCAGATCCTTCAGACTCTATTGAATCCAGTATTTATGTTGACCCACCAGAACCTTCAGACTCTATTGAATCCAGTATTTATGTTTACCCACCAGATCCTTAGAAACCAGTATTTATGTTTACCCACCAGAACCTTCAGACTCTATAGAAACCGGTATTTATGTTGACCCACCAGATCCTTCAGACTCTATTGAATCCAGTATTTATGTTGACCCACCAGAACCTTCAGACTATTGAATCCAGTATTTATGTTTACCCACCAGATCCTTCAGACTCTATTGAATCCAGTATTTATGTTGACCCACCAGATCCTTCAGACTCTATTGAATCCAGTATTTATGTTTACCCACCAGATCCTTCAGACTCTATTGAATCCAGTATTTATGTTGACCCACCAGATCCTTAGAAACCAGTATTTATGTTTACCCACCAGATTCTTCAGACTCTATTGAAACCAGTATTTATGTTGACCCACCAGATCCTTAGAAACCAGTATTTATGTTTACCCACCAGATTCTTCAGACTCTATTGAAACCAGTATTTATGTTGACCCACCAGATCCTTAGAAACCAGTATTTATGTTGACCCACCAGAACCTTCAGACTCTATTGAAACCAGTATTTATGTTTACCCACCAGATCCTTCAGACTCTATTGAATCCAGTATTTATGTTTACCCACCAGATCCTGCAGACTCTAGTTAATCCAGTATTTATGTTGAGCCACCAGATCCTTCAGACTCTATTGAATCCAGTATTTATGTTTACCCACCAGATCCTTCAGACTCTATTGAATCCAGTATTTATGTTGACCCACCAGATCCTTAGAAACCAGTATTTATGTTTACCCACCAGATTCTTCAGACTCTATTGAAACCAGTATTTATGTTGACCCACCAGATCCTTAGAAACCAGTATTTATGTTGACCCACCAGAACCTTCAGACTCTATTGAAACCAGTATTTATGTTGACCCACCAGATCCTTCAGACTCTATTGAATCCAGTATTTATGTTGACCCACCAGAACCTTCAGACTATTGAATCCAGTATTTATGTTGACCCACCAGATCCTTAGAAACCAGTATTTATGTTTACCCACCAGAACCTTCAGACTGTATTGAATCCAGTATTTATGTTGACCCACCAGATCCTTAGAAACCAGTATTTATGTTTACCCACCAGAACCTTCAGACTCTATAGAAACCGGTATTTATGTTGACCCACCAGATCCTTAGAAACCAGTATTTATGTTTACCCACCAGAACCTTCAGACTCTATTGAATCCAGTATTTATGTTGACCCACCAGAACCTTCAGACTCTATTGAATCCAGTATTTATGTTTACCCACCAGATCCTTCAGACTCTTTAGATACCAGTATTTATGTTTACCCACCAGATCCTTCAGACTCTTTAGATACCAGTATTTATGTTTACCCACCAGATCCTTCAGACTCTATTGAATCCAGTATTTATGTTGACCCACCAGATCCTTCAGACTCTATTGAATCCAGTATTTATGTTGACCCACCAGATACTTCAGACTCTTTAGATACCAGTATTTATGTTGACCCACCAGATCCTTCAGACTCTATTGAATCCAGTATTTATGTTGACCCACCAGATCCTTAGAAACCAGTATTTATGTTGACCCACCAGATTCTTCAGACTCTTTAGATACCAGTATTTATGTTGACCCACCAGAACCTTCAGACTCTATTGAATCCAGTATTTATGTTGACCCACCAGAACCTTCAGACTCTATTGAATCCAGTATTTATGTTTACCCACCAGATCCTTCAGACTCTATTGAATCCAGTATTTATGTTGACCCACCAGATTCTTCAGACTGTTTAGATACCAGTATTTATGTTTACCCACCAGATCCTTCAGACTCTATTGAATCCAGTATTTATGTTGACCCACCAGAACCTTCAGACTATTGAATCCAGTATTTATGTTGACCCACCAGATCCTTAGAAACCAGTATTTATGTTTACCCACCAGAACCTTCAGACTCTATAGAAACCGGTATTTATGTTGACCCACCAGATCCTTAGAAACCAGTATTTATGTTGACCCACCAGAACCTTCAGACTCTATTGAATCCAGTATTTATGTTGACCCACCATAACCTTAGAAACCAGTATTTATGTTGACCCACCAGAACCTTCAGACTCTATTGAAACCAGCATTTATGTTTACCCACCAGAACCTTCAGACTATTGAATCCAGAATTTATGTTTACCCACCAGATCCTTAGAAACCAGTATTTATGTTGACCCACCAGATCCTTAGAAACCAGTATTTATGTTTACCCACCAGAACCTTCAGACTCTATTGAATCCAGTATTTATGTTGACCCACCAGAACCTTCAGACTCTATTGAATCCAGTATTTATGTTTACCCACCAGAACCTTCAGACTCTTTAGATACCAGTATTTATGTTTACCCACCAGAACCTTCAGACTCTATTGAATCCAGTGTTTATGTTGACCCACCAGAACCTTCAGACTCTATTGAATCCAGTATTTATGTTTACCCACCAGATCCTTCAGACTCTATTGAATCCAGTATTTATGTTGACCCACCAGAACCTTCAGACTCTATTGAATCCAGTATTTATGTTTACCCACCAGAACCTTCAGACTCTATTGAATCCAGTATTTATGTTTACCCACCAGATCCTTCAGACTCTATTGAATCCAGTATTTATGTTTACCCACCAGAACCTTCAGACTCTATTGAATCCAGTATTTATGTTGACCCACCAGAACCTTCAGACTCTATTGAATCCAGTATTTATGTTTACCCACCAGATCCTTCAGACTCTATTGAATCCAGTATTTATGTTGACCCACCAGAACCTTCAGACTCTATTGAATCCAGTATTTATGTTTACCCACCAGATCCTTAGAAACCAGTATTTATGTTTACCCACCAGAACCTTCAGACTCTATAGAAACCGGTATTTATGTTGACCCACCAGATCCTTCAGACTCTATTGAATCCAGTATTTATGTTGACCCACCAGAACCTTCAGACTATTGAATCCAGTATTTATGTTTACCCACCAGATCCTTCAGACTCTATTGAATCCAGTATTTATGTTGACCCACCAGATCCTTCAGACTCTATTGAATCCAGTATTTATGTTTACCCACCAGATCCTTCAGACTCTATTGAATCCAGTATTTATGTTGACCCACCAGATCCTTAGAAACCAGTATTTATGTTTACCCACCAGATTCTTCAGACTCTATTGAAACCAGTATTTATGTTGACCCACCAGATCCTTAGAAACCAGTATTTATGTTTACCCACCAGATTCTTCAGACTCTATTGAAACCAGTATTTATGTTGACCCACCAGATCCTTAGAAACCAGTATTTATGTTGACCCACCAGAACCTTCAGACTCTATTGAAACCAGTATTTATGTTGACCCACCAGATCCTTCAGACTCTATTGAATCCAGTATTTATGTTTACCCACCAGATCCTTCAGACTCTATTGAATCCAGTATTTATGTTGACCCACCAGATCCTTCAGACTCTATTGAATCCAGTATTTATGTTTACCCACCAGATCCTTCAGACTCTATTGAATCCAGTATTTATGTTGACCCACCAGATTCTTCAGACTCTATTGAAACCAGTATTTATGTTGACCCACCAGATCCTTAGAAACCAGTATTTATGTTGACCCACCAGAACCTTCAGACTCTATTGAAACCAGTATTTATGTTGACCCACCAGATCCTTCAGACTCTATTGAATCCAGTATTTATGTTGACCCACCAGATCCTTAGAAACCAGTATTTATGTTTACCCACCAGAACCTTCAGACTGTATTGAATCCAGTATTTATGTTGACCCACCAGATCCTTAGAAACCAGTATTTATGTTTACCCACCAGAACCTTCAGACTCTATAGAAACCGGTATTTATGTTGACCCACCAGATCCTTAGAAACCAGTATTTATGTTGACCCACCAGAACCTTCAGACTCTATTGAATCCAGTATTTATGTTTACCCACCAGATCCTTCAGACTCTTTAGATACCAGTATTTATGTTTACCCACCAGATCCTTCAGACTCTTTAGATACCAGTATTTATGTTTACCCACCAGATCCTTCAGACTCTATTGAATCCAGTATTTATGTTGACCCACCAGATCCTTCAGACTCTATTGAATCCAGTATTTATGTTGACCCACCAGATACTTCAGACTCTTTAGATACCAGTATTTATGTTGACCCACCAGATCCTTCAGACTCTATTGAATCCAGTATTTATGTTGACCCACCAGATCCTTCAGACTCTATTGAATCCAGTATTTATGTTGACCCACCAGATCCTTCAGACTCTATTGAATCCAGTATTTATGTTGACCCACCAGATACTTCAGACTCTATTGAATCCAGTATTTATGTTGACCCACCAGATCCTTAGAAACCAGTATTTATGTTAACCCACCAGAACCTTCAGACTCTATTGAATCCAGTATTTATGTTTACCCACCAGATCCTTCAGACTCTATTGAATCCAGTATTTATGTTGACCCACCAGATCCTTAGAAACCAGTATTTATGTTTACCCACCAGAACCTTCAGACTCTATTGAATCCAGTATTTATGTTTACCCACCAGATCCTTCAGACTCTATTGAATCCAGTATTTATGTTGACCCACCAGAACCTTCAGACTATTGAATCCAGTATTTATGTTGACCCACCAGATCCTTAGAAACCAGTATTTATGTTTACCCACCAGATTCTTCAGACTCTATTGAAACCAGTATTTATGTTGACCCACCAGATCCTTAGAAACCAGTATTTATGTTTACCCACCAGAACCTTCAGACTCTATAGAAACCGGTATTTATGTTGACCCACCAGATCCTTAGAAACCAGTATTTATGTTTACCCACCAGAACCTTCAGACTCTATTGAATCCAGTATTTATGTTGACCCACCAGATCCTTCAGACTCTATTGAATCCAGTATTTATGTTGACCCACCAGATTCTTCAGACTCTATTGAATCCAGTATTTATGTTGACCCACCAGAACCTTCAGACTATTGAATCCAGTATTTATGTTGACCCACCAGATCCTTAGAAACCAGTATTTATGTTTACCCACCAGAACCTTCAGACTCTATAGAAACCGGTATTTATGTTGACCCACCAGATCCTTAGAAACCAGTATTTATGTTTACCTACCAGAACCTTCAGACTCTATTGAATCCAGTATTTATGTTGACCCACCAGATCCTTCAGACTATTGAATCCAGTATTTATGTTTACCCACCAGAACCTTCAGACTCTATTGAGTCCAGTATTTATGTTTACCCACCAGATCCTTCAGACTCTATTGAATCCAGTATTTATGTTGACCCACCAGATCCTTAGAAACCAGTATTTATGTTTACCCACCAGAACCTTCAGACTGTATTGAATCCAGTATTTATGTTGACCCACCAGAACCTTCAGACTCTATTGAATCCAGTATTTATGTTTACCCACCAGATCCTCCAGACTCTATTGAAACCAGTATTTATGTTGACCCACCAGATCATTAGAAAACAGTATTTATGTTGACCCACCAGATCATTAGAAACCAGTATTTATGTTGACCCACCAGAACCTTCAGACTCTATTGAATCCAGTATTTATGTTGACCCACCAGAACCTTCAGACTCTATTGAATCCAGTATTTATGTTTACCCACCAGATCCTTAGAAACCAGTATTTATGTTGACCCACCAGATCCTTAGAAACCAGTATTTATGTTGACCCACCAGATCCTTAGAAACCAGTATTTATGTTGACCCACCAGAACCTTCAGACTCTATAGAAACCAGTATTTATGTTGACCCACCAGAACCTTCAGACTCTATTGAATCCAGTATTTATGTTTACCCACCAGATCCTTAGAAACCAGTATTTATGTTGACCCACCAGATCCTTAGAAACCAGTATTTATGTTGACCCACCAGATCCTTAGAAACCAGTATTTATGTTGACCCACCAGAACCTTCAGACTCTATAGAAACCGGTATTTATGTTGACCCACCAGATCCTTTAGATTCTATTGAATCCTGTATTTATGTTGACCCACCAGAACCTTCAGACTCTATAGAAACCGGTATTTATGTTGACCCACCAGATCCTTCAGATTCTATTGAATCCTGTATTTATGTTGACCCACCAGAACCTTCAGACTCTATTGAATCCAGTATTTATGTTGACCCACCAGAACCTTCAGACTCTATTGAATCCAGTATTTCTGTTGACCCACCAGAACCTTCAGACTCTATTGAATCCAGTATTTATGTTTACCCACCAGAACCTTCAGACTATTGAATCCAGTATTTATGTTTACCCACCAGATCCTTCAGACTCTTGAATCCAGTATTTATGTTTACCCACCAGAACCTTCAGACTCTATTGAATCCAGTATTTATGTTTACCCACCAGAACCTTCAGACTATTGAATCCAGTATTTATGTTGACCCACCAGAACCTTCAGACTCTATTGAATCCAGTATTTATGTTGACCCACCAGAACCTTCAGACTCTATTGAATCCTGTATTTATGTTGACCCACCAGAACCTTCAGACTCTATTGAATCCAGTATTTATGTTGACCCACCAGAACCTTCAGACTCTATTGAATCCAGTATTTATGTTGACCCACCAGAACCTTCAGACTCTATTGAATGCAGTATTTATGTTTACACACCAGATTCTTCAGACTCTTTAGAGTCTGTGAATGGTTTGTCCTCTGACAAATCACCTGTAAATTCCGGTGTTCCTCAAGGTTCCGTTTTAGGACCACTATTGTTTTCACTATATATTTTACCTCTTGGGGATGTCATTTGAAAACATAATGTTAACTTTCACTGTTATGCGGATGACACACAGCTGTACATTTCAATGAAACATGGTGTAGCCCCAAAATTGCCCTCGCTAGAAGCATGTGTTTCAGACATAAGGAAGTGGATGGCTGCAAACGTTCTACTTTTAAACTCGGACGAAACAGAGATGCTTGTTCTAGGTCCCAAGAAACAAAGAGATCTTCTGTTGAATCTGACAATTAATCTTAAAGATTGTACAGTCGTCTCAAATAAAACTGTGAAGGACCTCTGCGTTACTCTGGACCCTGATCTCTCTTTTGAAGAACATATCAAGACTGTTTCAAGGACAGTTTTTTTCCATCTACGTAACATTGCAAAAATCAGAAACTTTCTGTCCAAAAATTATGCAGAAAAATTAATCCATACTTTTGTCACACCTAGGTTAGACAACTGCAATGCTTTACTTTCTGGCTACCCGGATAAAGCACTAAATAAACTTCAGTTAGTGCTAAATACGGCTGCTAGAATCCTGACTAGAACCAAAAAATTTGATCATACAGTGCCTTGCGAAAGTATTCGGCCCCCTTGAACTTTGCGAACTTTTGCAACATTTCAGGCTTCAAACATAAAGATATAAAACTGTATTTTTTTGTGAAGAATCAACAACAAGTGGGACACAATCATGAAGTGGAACGACATTTATTGGATATTTCAAACTTTTTTAACAAATCAAAAACTGAAAAATTGGGCGTTCAAAATTATTCAGCCCCTTTACTTTCAGTGCAGCAAACTCTCACCAGAAGTTCAGTGAGGATCTCTGAATGATCCAATGTTGACCTAAATAACTAATGATGATAAATACAATCCACCTATGTGTAATCAAGTCTCCGTATAAATGCAGCTGCACTGTGATAGTCTCAGAGGTCCGTTAAAAGTGCAGAGAGCATCATGAAGAACAAGGAACACACCAGGCAGGTCCGAGATACTGTTGTGAAGAAGTTTAAAGCCGGATTTGGATACAAAAAGATTTCCCAAGCTTTAAACATCCCAACGAGCACTGTGCAAGCGATAATATTGAAATGGAAGGAGTATCAGACCACTGCAAATCTACCAAGACCTGGCCGTCCCTCTAAACTTTCAGCTCATACAAGGAGAAGACTGATCAGAGATGCAGCCAAGAGGCCCATGATCACTCTGGATGAACTGCAGAGATCTACAGCTGAGGTGGGAGACTCTGTCCATAGGACAACAATCAGTCGTATATTGCACAAATCTGGCCTTTATGGAAGAGTGGCAAGAAGAAAGCCATTTCTTAAAGATATCCGTAAAAAGTGTTGTTTAAAGTTTGCCACAAGCCACCTGGGAGACACACCAAATGTGGAAGAAGGTGCTCTGGTCAGATGAAACCAAAATTGAACTTTTTGGCAACAATGCAAAACGTTATTTTTGGCGTAAAAGCAACACAGCTCATCACCCTGAACACACCATCCCCACTGTCAAACATGGTGGTGGCAGCATCATGGTTTGGGCCTGCTTTTCTTCAGCAGGGAAAGGGAAGATGGTTAAAATTGATGGGAAGATGGATGGAGCCAAATACAGGACCATTCTGGAAGAAAACCTGATGGAGTCTGCAAAAGACCTGAGACTGGGACGGAGATTTGTCTTCCAACAAGACAATGATCCAAAACATAAAGCAAAATCTACAATGGAATGGTTCAAAAATAAACATATCCAGGTGTTAGAATGGCCAAGTCAAAGTCCAGACCTGAATCCAATCGAGAATCTGTGGAAAGAACTGAAAACTGCTGTTCACAAATGCTCTCCATCCAACCTCACTGAGCTTGAGCTGTTTTGCAAGGAGGAATGGGAAAAAATGTCAGTCTCTCGATGTGCAAAACTGATAGAGACATAACCCAAGTGACTTACAGCTGTAATCGCAGCAAAAGGTGGCGCTACAAAGTATTAACTTAAGGGGGCTGAATAATTTTGCACGCCCAATTTTTCAGTTTTTGATTTGTTAAAAAAGTTTGAAATATCCAATAAATGTCGTTCCACTTCATGATTGTGTCCCACTTGTTGTTGATTCTTCACAAAAAAATACAGTTTTATATCTTTGTTTGAAGCCTGAAATGTGGCAAAAGGTTGCAAAGTTCAAGGGGGCCGTATACTTTCGCAAGGCACTGTATTACTCCAGTGCTAGCCTCCCTACACTGGCTTCCTGTCAAGGCAAGGGCTGATTTCAAGGTTTTACTGCTAACCTACAAAGCATTACATGGGCTTGCTCCTACCTATCTCTCTGATTTGGTCCTGCCGTACATACCTACACATACGCTATGGTCACAAGACACAGGCCTCCTAATTGTCCCTAGAATTTCTAAGCAAACAGCTGGAGGCAAGACGTTCTCTTATAGAGCTACATTTTTATGGAATGGTCTGCCTCCACATGTGAGAGACGCAAACTCGGTCTCAACATTTAAGTCTTTACTGAAGACTCATCTCTTCAGTGGGTCATATGATTGAGTGTAGTCTGGCCCAGGAGTGTGAAGGTGAACGGAAAGGCTCTGGAGCAACGAACCACCCTTGCTGTCTCTGCCTGGCCGGTTCCCCTCTTTCCACTGGGATCCTCTGCCTCTAACCCTAATACATGGGCTGAGTCACTAGCTTACTAGGGCTCTTTCATACCGTCCCTCGGAGGGGTGCGTCACTTGAGTGGGTTGAGTCACTGATGTGATCTTCCTGTCTGGGTTGGCCTCCCCCGTTGGGTTGTGCCGTGGCGGAGATCTTTGTGGGCTATACTCGGTCTTGTCTCAGGATGGTAAGTTGGTGGTTGAAGATATCCCTCTAGTGGTGTGGGGGCTGTTTGTTGGCAAAGTGGGTGGGGTTATATCCTTCCTGTTTGGCCCTGTTCGGGGGTGTCATCGGATGGGGCCACAATTTCTCCTGACCCCTCCTGTCTCAGCCTCCAGTATTTATGCTGCAGTAGTTTATGTGTCGGAGGGCTAGGGTGAGTTTGTTATATCTGGAGTACTTCTCCTGTCCTATCCTGTGTGAATTTAAGTATGCTCTCTCTAATTCTCTCTTTCTCTCCTCTTTTCTCTCTCTCGGAGGACCTGAGCCCTAGGACCATGCCCCAGGACTACCGGGCATGATGACTCCTTGCTGTCCCCAGTCCACCTGGCTGTGCTGCTGCTCCAGTTTCAACTGTTCTGCCTGTGATTATCATTATTTGACCATGCTGGTCATTTATGAACATTTGAACATCTTGGCATCTCTATTGTGATTATTATTATTTGACCATGCCGGTCATTAATGAACATTTGAACATCTTGGCATCGCTATTGAAACCAGTATTTATGTTGACCCACCATATCCTTCAGATTATATTGAAACCACTATGTTTGTATGTATGTGTGTGTGTGTGTGTTTGATTGTGTGTGTGTGGTTGTGTGTGTGGTTGTGTAGGTGAGAGAAGATTGCAGGTTCCTGATCCCTCCTCCAGTTTTTCCTCGATGCTGTAAAGGAGACTCATCCCCTTCCTGTCCTAGCCCCGCCCCCAGCCTGCCGATCCCACCCTGCTTCCCGGAACACACACACACACACACACACACACACACACACACACACACACACACACACACACACACACACACACACACACACACACACACACACACACACACACACACACACACACACTACCCCTACCTCTCATGCTACTCCTTTGGAACAATAGACAGGAACACACACACACACACACACACACACACACACACACACACACACACACACACACACACACACACACACACACACACACACACACAACACACAACACACACACACACACACACACACACACACACACACACACACACACACACACACACACACACACACACACACACACACACACACACACACACACACACTACCCCTACCTCTCATGCTACTCCTCTGGAACACCAGACACGTACACTCCCCAACCCCAGCTCTCTCTCTCTAGTTGTTCCATATCTTCTCAAGACCCATTTGTCTACTGTTATCCTTGTTCCTGGACTGACCCCTCACTCTCCAGCCCGGAGCCTATCTCTGCTCTCCCTGCCCGACAGCCTGGCCAATCCACAACCAGCGCAGGCCACCTGGGTGGAGCCACGGTGCTGTAATTCCTCATCCTGGCTGAGACATCCGCCGCCGATCTGTCTGTGCTCTCATTGGAGGAGGTGTCTGCCAGTCTGAGGATCAAAGCAGCTGGTTCAACCAATCAGAAGGCACACACGCCTTTCAGAGGTGGCGGGGGGCGTGTTCCAGAGAGAGCGTGTTGACGGGAGCCTCCTGGTGCGGCTTGATGAGACCCTGTCACATGACTTCCACCTCAGCCGACTGCACGTCACCAGTTTATAGAGGGCTGGAGGCCCAAGATATAACACAAACACACAGCTGCCTGTCTTTACTATGAGCCTGTTCACCATAGAGCCATCCTAAATGTACCTTCTGATTGGTTGAACCAGCTGCTTTGACCCTTCTGATTGGTTAGAGGAGAGATAGCCCAGAGACAGACAGGTCTTAACAACCCAGCGTTGCTCTCATTTCCTCTATCTGAACTCTTCCTCCTTTGTTATGGATCTGTAACCGAGGAGACAGAGGGTGTTCTGCTGTAACTACAAACTGTAGTTTACTAACCAATGGCTGCTAAAGCCGGTCCCCATGGTAACCACTGGCTGCTACAGGTGGTTGCTGTTGCAATTTGCTATGGTAAGGGCTCCTGTATGGTATTGGTCTCTTTATTGTTAGTGATATTGATTTATTAAAGGTGCTCCATGAAGCCACCAATTGATCATTTATTGTTTATAATGAAAACCTGAAATAGCTGATGACATGTTGCATAGAACACGTTTAACCAGAGAATATACTGTATATAAGCCACAGACAGACAGTTAGTTCTAATATGGTCTAAAGTTAAGGATGTCAGAAATCATTACATTGAGAATTAAATAACCTCTCAGTGGAGGCCAGGCAGAGTCATCAAGTAAATTACCTCAGACGCACACACAAACATGTTTAATGCCAACATTCTTCCCTGACTTCACTGGTAGCCACAGTCTGATACAGATAAACAGACAGGCTGCATTCACATGGTGACGTGAATAGACAGAACAAAGGTAGCCCAGAAGTGGTAAGGCTGGCAAAAAGGGTTGAAGGAGAGATGAGGTGGGCAGGGTTACTTGTGGAACTTCCTAGTTGGGTCCTTGGCATGGTCCAACAGCAGCTGACAGGGTGAGAACTGATTACAAGAAACATCCTCATGACATCTTCCTTAACATTAACACCTAGACAACACAGTTAGTCAGTCACCTAGACAACACACTTAGTCAGTCACTTAGACAGTCAGTCACCTAGACAACACAATTAGTCAGTCATGTAGACAACGCACTTATGTCAGTCACCTAGACAGACAGTCACCTAGACAACACAGTTAGTCAGTCACCTAGACAACACAGTTAGTCAGTCATCTAGACAACACAGTTAGTCAGTCACCTAGACAACACAGTTAGTCAGTCACCTAGACAACACAGTTTGTCAGTCACCTAGACAACACAGTTAGTCAGTCACCTAGTCAACACAGTTAGTCATTCACCTAGACAACACAGTTAGTCAGTCACCTAGACAACACAGTTAGTCAGTCACCTAGACAACACAGTTAGTCAGTCACCTAGACAACACAGTTAGTCAGTCACCTAGTCAACACAGTTAGTAATTCACCTAGACAACACAGTTAGTCAGTCACCTAGACAACACAGTTTGTCAGTCACCTAGACAACACAGTTAGCTAGTCACCTAGACAACACAGTCAGTCTACTAGAAAACACAGTTAGTCAGTCACCTAGACAACACAGTTAGTCAGTCATCTAGACAACACAGTTAGTCACCTAGAAAACACAGTTAGTCAGTCACCTAGACAACACAGTCAGTCTACTAGAAAACACAGTTAGTCAGTCACCTAGACAACACAGTTAGTCAATCATGTAGACAACACAGTTAGTCACCTAGAAAACACAGTTAGTCAGTCACCTAGACAACACAGTTAGTCAGTCACCTAGACAACACAGTTAGTTAGTCACCTAGACAACACAGTTAGTCAGTCACCTAGACAACACAGTTAGTCAGTCACCTAGACAACACAGTTAGTCACCTAGACAACACAGTTAGTTAGTCACCTAGACAACACAGTTAGTCAGTCATCTAGACAACATAGTTAGTCAGTCATCTAGACAACACAGTTAGTCAGTCACCTAGACAACACAGTTAGTCAGTCACCTAGACAACACAGTTAGTCAGTCACCTAGACAACACAGTTAGTCAGTCACCTAGACAACACAGTTTGTCAGTCACCTAGACAACACAGTTAGCTAGTCACCTAGACAACACAGTCAGTCTACTAGAAAACACAGTTAGTCAGTCACCTAGACAACACAGTTAGTCAATCACCTAGACAACACAGTTAGTCAGTCACCTAGACAACACAGTTAGTCGGTCACCTAGACAACACAGTTAGTCAGTCACCTAGACAACACAGTTAGTCAGTCACCTAGTCAACACAGTTAGTCATTCACCTAGACAACACATTTAGCCAGTCACCTGGACAACACAGTTAGTCAGTCACCTAGACAACACAGTTAGTCAGTCACCTAGACATCACAGTTATTCAGTCACCTAGACAACACAGTTAGTCAGTCACCTAGTCTATCACCTACACAACACAGTTACAGTCAGTCTTAGACAACACAGCGACAGTCAGTCACCTAGACAACATATTTACAATCATCTAGACAAAAGAGATATAGTCAGGCACCTAGACAACACAGTTAGCTAGTCACCTAGACAACACAGTTAGTCAGTCACCTAGACAACACAGTCAGTCTACTAGAAAACACAGTTAGTCAGTCACCTAGACAACACAGTTACAGCCAGTCACCTAGACAGCACAGTTACAGCCAGTCACCTAGACAGCACAGTTACAGCCAGTCACCTAGACAACACAGTTACAGCCAGTCACCTAGACAACACAGTTACAGCCAGTCACCTAGACAACACAGTTACAGCCAGTCACCTAGACAGCACAGTTACAGCCAGTCACCTAGACAGCACAGTTACAGCCAGTCACCTAGACAGCACAGTTACAGCCAGTCACCTAGACAGCACAGTTACAGCCAGTCACCTAGACAGCACAGTTACAGCCAGTCACCTAGACAGCACAGTTACAGCCAGTCACCTAGACAGCACAGTTACAGCCAGTCACCTAGACAGCACAGTTACAGCCAGTCACCTAGACAGCACAGTTACAGCCAGTCACCTAGACAACACAGTTACAGCCAGTCACCTAGACAACACAGTTACAGCCAGTCACCTAGACAGCACAGTTACAGCCAGTCACCTTCTAGGCAGAGTTCCTCTGTCCAGTGTCTGTGTTCTTTTGCCCATCTTAATCTTTTCTTTTTATTGGCCAGTCTGAGATATGGCTTTTTCTTTGCAACTCTGCCTAGAAGGCCAGCATCCCGGAGTCGCCTCTTCACTGTTGACGTTGAGATTGGTGATTATATAAACATATAGATTCAATGGTTGTAAAGATTGGAAGAGATCAGTCTTTATTAGAGATCTCTAATAAAGAGATACTCTGCTTTTTTGACACCACACTCCACAAAGCAAGTTCTACCGGCTCTAGTTTAGTCTAATCTTGATTATTGTCCAGTCATATGGTCAAGTGCTGCAAGGAAAGACCTAGTTAAGCTGGATTGTAATCAGGGGCTGATATAAATTCTATACATTACAGCCTCTCTTGACTAAGAGATGAGGAGAGACTGACTACATCACCTCTTTTATTTATAAGAAACATTCATGTGTTGAAAATGTCAAATGGTTTGCCTAGTCAACTCACACACAGTTCTGATACACACACTGACCCTAACATAAAAGCGAAAGGGGTCTTTTCACAGTCCCCAGATCCAGAACAAATTCTAGAAAGCGTTCAGTATTATATAGAGCCGTTATTGCATGGAACTCCCTTCTATCTCCTATTGCTCAAATGAACAACAAACCTGGTTTAAAAAGGCAGATAAAGGAACACCTCTCCCCTATTTGACCTAAATAGTTTGTGTGCCGTTTTTAAATGTATGCAGTTCTGTCCTTGAGCTGTTCTTGTCTATTAATGTTCTGTATTATGTCATGTTTTATGTAGACACCAGGAAGAGTAGCTGCTGCTTTTGCAACAGCTACTGGGGATCCTTATAAAACACCAAAAATAGCAAGTACCTTGAAGAT